>NC_084987.1:2371500-2635216 GCF_963691925.1 Scomber scombrus | reverse complement strand
GAAATGTGTTTAACTTTATTCCTCTATTTGTTTATATCAGGGTAGCTGCACATGTTTTAAGTACAAATTTAATGACTTTTAAGACTTTTTAAAACCTCTTTAAGGAAATAAAACCACTGCTGAAACACAATAATGTAAAAGCAGCATTTTACTGTTGTAATGGGTTAAATGGATCATTTTCAAGTTCTATAAGATTTCTTTACTTTAATTAACAAGTTGATTGGTTGTAAAATAATCAGAATATAATGATAATGATAAACAATATTAACTTTAACACGTTAATTCCTATGATTAGACTTTTTAACACGTTTAGACCTTCAATATCAAAAACTACATTTTAACCTTTGTGTTGTCCTCCCGGGTCAAATTGACCCCGTCTGTTTTGACCGTTCCTTCCCTCCTTACTTCCTCTTTTCCTTTCTCCCTCCTTCTCTCTTTCCTCCTTCCTTCTTTCCTTCCTCCATCCATCCCTCCTTCCTTTTTTCTTGTCCATCTTTCCTTCCTTCCTTCTTTCCTTCGTCCTACTTTCCTTCCTTCCTTCTTTCCTCCGTCCTACTTTCCTTCCTTCCTTCCTTCTTTCCTCCGTCCTTCCTTCCTCCCTTCCTTTTTCTTAATTACTTCCTTCCTCCGTCCCTTCCTCCCTCCCTCTTTTCCTTTCTGCCTCCCTCCCTCCTCCCTTCCTTTTTCTTAATTACTTCCTTCCTCCGTCCCTTCCTCCCTTCTTTCCTTCCTCCCTACCTCTTTTCCTTTCTGCCTCCCTCCCTCCTCCCTTCCTTCCTCCCTTCTTTCCTTCCCTCGAGGACAACAGGAGGGTTAAATACTTTTTAAAGCTCTGCAGGGACCAGAAATTAAAGTTTTAAAACATGAAATTCACCAACTTTAAGCAGTGTTAGAGCCATGCTGTGTTGATGCTAGTTTCACTTCTTAGATACGATCTCTATCTGTGCTGTCAATGTTTTATTCTTAAATTAATTAGAAGAAATAAACATATAAACCTGCATTTTCACTGCATCGATTAACAGCCACACCGTTAGGCTGTGCGATTTCAAATCATAGATCATCATTGCTCTAGATCGCCAATACACGATTAAATCAGCGGGGGGGGGGGGGGGGGGGGGGGGGGGCACGTCCGTGGCACGTTTTTAGTTATAATGACGTTATTTTTTAATGTTTTGCATCACATGCATCCAAAAGTGAGCTCCTCCTCACTTCCAGTCGCTGTCCTTAACTTTTAACCTGCAAAGGCGGAATGTATGAAAGCCCTTGTGTGAATATTTCAATAGTTACACATTAAAACAATATTTATTTGCAATTACTCTCTATTGAACGACCCCGAAGCATGAGCACACGGGCTGTGTGGGTTCGGATCAAAGAGACGCGGCCCGTCACTGCCGGCACAGGGCTGGCGGACCGTGTACCTGCACTGAGAGGAGAGAGTAGATTGTAGGTGTGCTTGTAAACGGGGCTTCTCTAACAGTCATGCATCATCTCTTAACGCACAGTAAAGCACCTTTTTTTGTTTGTTTTTTTCAAAATCGCCTTGATGAACAGCAAATCGCCTGGCAACCCTCTAATCACCAATATATGATTTGATAGCAGATCGTCCCAGCACTACCACACCCCCAATAAAAAAACATATATATAAAAGTGGAATGACAATAAATAAACTTGATTTTCTTTATATAAGATTATCAACCCCAAACATCCAGCATCCAGCTTTAAATCCTAATAAAAACAGAGTCCAGTCCTGCCGAAACAAACAAAATCCAACACAAATAAAATGTACAATTGCCTTTTTATTATTATCATCATCATCATCATCATCATCATCTTTATAATTATTAACCATATTCAACAAAGAAAATTAACCACATGTCGCAGTTTCTGCTCACATTGAATGGAAATCATGTATCAGTCACATGATGAAAACTAAAAATACAGACAGCTCGTATCTACAGGTAGAACGCAAACAAACGGTACAGGTACAGAGAAACATCGTTAGAGTTACCTTTGACTCCACTCCACTGTGTGTGTGTGTGTGTGTGTGTGGGTGTGTGTGTGTGTGTGTGTGTGTGTGTGTGTGTGTTCAGCTCATAATAAGAAAAGTCCAAGCCAGCCGCCTTTGGTCATCGCTGCTTAGAAAAATAACAACAAAAAAACACACGTTCCTCCTCCTGGATGTGTGTGTGTGTGTGTGTGTGTGTGTGTGTGTGTGTGTGTGTGTGTATGTGTGTGTGTGTGTGTCTGCAGAGTGCTGGCTGGGTGATGTAGTCCAGTTCAAACCAGCTGGAGGTGTGTACGTGTGTGTGTGAACGGAGAGACGGTACACACACACACACACACAGAAGAAGAAGAAGAAGAAGAAGTGAAGTGCATTCTCATTTTCTTCGTCTGCTGCCTGACGAGCGGCTCGGCGACTGTCTGCTGCCTCTCCTGCACACACACACAGGATATAAACACTTATTAAAAACAAAGCTGCAATAATGAATCTACAGGTTAAAACCAGGCGAGGAGTTCCAGTCCTCTGAAATGATGCCAACGCTGAAGTAACTTAAAACTGCATTCTATCAAAAGGCCACCAGGGGGCGACCGTTTTGGTGTCAAAAGGACTTCCGTCTCTATACAAGTCAATGGAGAATTCACCAACTTCTCACTTGATTTCTAACCTCAGTAAACGTTTTCAAAATGTGTTTATGGTCTCAATCGCTAGTTTAAAGCCTTCTTCAATGCAGTATGATGTTCATTTGGGACATTTTGGCCTCCCTGATTTTATATGTGACGATAAAGCAGGGTATGCATTAGGGCGTGGCTACGTGGTGATTGACAGGTTGATTGGTTCACAGGTTCAGGAGGGCGCCTCATGCTCCTCCTGATGCCCATATAAGTACAATCCATGTTTTTATTTTTCCCAGCATGCACCTGAAATTTTCAAGATGGCGCTGCTCTGATCCGATACTATTGGCCTCCGAGCAGCAGTCCACAAACCAATGGGTGACGTCACGGATGTTACGTCCATTTCTTATATACAGTCTATGGTTTAAACACACTGCGAGTGGTGGATTCGTACCTGCGGCTGGGCGAGGACGGCGCCGGTCTCATGTACCTCGGCGGAGAATAACTGAGCGAGCGAGAATCTCTCAGCGAATCAGCCGGGACCCTCTGAGGCCGCGGGGGGCTGTGATAGGAGACCACAGCTGTCAATCAAACAGGGAGGGATGGATGGGAGGGGTTGTGTGTGTCTCTTTTCTTTTGCATTTCAGTTTCTGGGTTATTTTATTTATTGTATGCCAATTTAGAATAGAATGTGTTATTAGTCGTTGAAAAGCGACTAAAAAGATAAAAAGAACACAATCAATCATGACTAGAATGTAGAATAAATAGGTAAATTAATAGTTATATATAATAGTGTTTATAGTGTTTTACCAGCTGCATATTCACACAAAATGTTAACTTGTGTTTCTTATCATGTTTGACTGAAATAAACATCTTATTGAGTTCCAGACTGAGACATAATACTGATGACATTTCTCTCATTTTTAAAGGCTGTTCATCTGTTGTGTGAATAAATAGTTAATTCTAGTAAAGTTATAATATAGATTTAACATATTATATATTATTTATAGATTATCATGCAACAGTTTTATTAGTGATGTCCGTCACTATTAAATAACGAGTGATGCATGTCCAGTTTTCAGTTCTCACCTCTTTTTCTTTGTTTCCTTTTCATTCTCAGACGAGGAGGATGAAGAAGGAGAGCTCTGAGTTTTGGCGTTCCTGTTAAAGAGAAATTAATAAAGTTAAATAACTAATTAATTCTTTTATGATCAATAAGTTAAGTGATTTATTTATTATTAGATATTTCCCGCCGCCTGCTGCTTACCCTTTCTCCTGCTCTGCCTCGGAGTCGGAGCTGTCTGAAGAGGAGGAGGAGGGTGACGAGGAGGATGAAGATGAGGAGGAAGAGGAGGGGCTGGAGCTGCTGCTTCCGTCTCCTTTCTTGTTCGCCTCCTTCCCGTTCACCGCGCTGCTCTCGCTCCTGATTGGCTGCTGCTGCGGCTGTGGTGGTGGTGGTGGTGGTGGCGAATGATTGGCTGCTGGTGGCGACCGCTTCCTGCTCGGGCCTCGCGACGACTGCTTGGCTTCTGATTGGCTGACGGCCGGCGACCTCCTGGAGGTCACGACGGAGCGCCGGGATTCGGCTTGGGAGGCGCGTGCACCTGAAGACGGAGCCTGTGAGGAAGAGGAGCGAGGTTTCTGCTCCGGCCTCTTGTCGTCCTCTCGCTCCGTCCGCCTCTCTCGCTCCGGCGCTGCTTTGGCGTCTTTCCTCTCGCGGGCAGGCGAAGGCGACGACGAGGAGGAAGAGGAGGAGCCGGAGGAAGAGGAAGAGGAGGAGGCGGATCGGCGGGGTTGGGGAGCCTCTTTTAGACGCGCCTGCTCCTTTTCCTTTTCCCTCTCTCTCTCCCTTTCTCTTTCTCTGTCCCTCTCTTTCTCTTTCTCTGCCTCCCGCTGCCTCATCCTCTCACGCTCCCTTTCTCGCTCTCGCTCTCGCTCTCTGGAGAGGGAGCGGCTGTTCCTCCTCCTCCGCTGAGGAGACACAGAGCGGCGAGACCTGAGAGAGACGACACGACATCATCAATACAACATCATTAAAGACAAATAATAATAAACATGTTAACCCTTTACATACTGTTAATATTCTGACTCTTAATTAATCTCTACACTAATTCACATAAGTCTTTAAGAAATGTTTGATTCACCACCACAGGAGAAAGTTTGATAGAATATGATGATGGTGGAGAAAAAAAAAAAGATCAAAGATGAAATATCCACAACTCAAAGATATTCACTTTACTGTTGATTGACTCATTAAGTGACTAATTATTGCAGCTCTAATCACTGCTGGTTAGGGTTAATTTTATTTTGTCAGCTATTTCTTAATTTAAGTTTTAGTCTTGTGTTAAATGCCCTTGCAGAGTCACACACGTCCCCCTGCATGGATTGTAATTAAGAAGGAGAGAAACTATACGATAGTTTGGTCTCCTCGTTTTTTGATGGAAAAAAAAGAAAGACAGATTTTAATTAAATGAAGTAGATTTAGTCTCGTCATTTTTTCGTCAACAAAAATGCGTGTTAATTTAGTCACAGTCAGTGTTTAACCCTCCTGTTGTCCTCGAGGAAGAAGGGAGGAAGGGAGGAAGGGAGGAAGAAGGGAGGGAAGAAGGAAGGAAGGAAGGTAGGAGGGATGGAGGGAGAAAGGAAAAGAGGAAGGGAGGAAGGAAAGAAAGATGGACAGAGGAAAGGAGGAAGGAAGGAGGGAGGGAGGGAGGGAGGAATGATGGAAGGGAGGAAGAAGGAAGGAAAGGAGGGAGGAAGGAAGGAAAGGAGGGAGGAAGGAGGGAAGGAGGGAGGGAGAAAGGAAAAGAGGAAGGGAGGAAGGAAAGAAAGATGGACAGAGGAAAGGAGGAAGGAAGGAGGGAGGGAGGAATGATGGAAGGGAGGAAGAAGGAAGGAAAGGAGGGAGGAAGGAAGGAAAGGAGGGAGGAAGGAGGGAAGGAGGGATGGAGAAAGGAAAAGAGGAAGGGAGGAAGGAAAGAAAGAAGGACAGAGGAAAGGAGGAAGGTAGGAAGGAAGGGGGGGAGGAAAGAAGGAAGGGAGGAAAGAGAGAGGAAGGAAAGAAAGAGAGAAGGAGTGAGGGAGGAAGTACTGACGGAAGTAAGGAAGGAAGGGAGGAAAGACGGAACAGTCAAAACAGACGGGGCCAATTTGACCCGGGAGGACGACACAAAGGTTGAGGACATTGGTGCCGTCTCGTCATCGTCTCTTTAACACAACTGCTGGTAGAAATAGTAGTAATAAATAATCCTTGTTTAGGTCGTATAGCAACTTGTTGGAGTCCTGCTCGTGGCTTTAAGATGCACGGAAAAAAACAACATTTTATACATTTATAAAGAAAAGAAAGAAAGAAAGGAAAGAGCCTCTAGTTGCATCTCTGTCTTACCTGATTGGGGGGCTGCGTCTCCTCGGGCTTCTGGACCTGGATCTGCTCCTCCTGGCGACCCGCTCCCGATCTCTCTCCATCTCTCTGTTCCTCTCTCTGTCCTTCTCGCTCTCTCTTTCTCTCTCCCTTTCTCTGTCTTTGTCTCTGTCTCGCTCCCTCGGCCGGTCTGACCAGGCCGGAGGATGAGGAGGAGACGCTCTCCTGGACCGGGAGGGCGGCGGGGCTTCCTGATATTGCCTCGGCGGCGTGCGGCGGGCCGGGGAGGCGGCGGAGGTTTTCTGGGGAGGAGAGCGTGATCTCCTGCTGGCTGACGGTCTCCTGGCGGCAGCGTCTCTCCCTCTCGGCTCGGGTTCGGCGGGGGAGTACCGGTCTCCTCTGCTGGCGTCTCGGGGGGGACTCGGGCTGTCCGCCTGCGTTGGGCTGTAGCGCTCCTGACCTTTCGGCCGGGACGGCTGAGGAGGAGGAGGAGGTCTTTCCCTGCCTCCTGCTCCTCCTCCTCTCTCCTTCTGCGATCGTCGGGGGGCGTCGCCCTCGGAGGCGGAGGCAGGACTCTCCTTCCTCCCGTTGGTTATATACCTCTGGAACGTCGCCCCGATGACAGAGGGCGCACTTTTTTTCGCTGGGCTGCCTCCTCCTCCTACTTCCTTCCCTGCGGCCTTCTTCCCTTTGCCCTCGTCTTCAGAGGAGGAGGAAGAAGAGGAGGACGAAGAGGAGGAAGAAGAAGAAGAGGAGGAGGAGGAATCGCTGTCGCTATCGCTGCTGCTGCTGCTTCCACTGCTGCTCCCGCTGCCGCTGCTGCTGCTGCTGCTCTCTCTCTTCTTCTCGGCGTGTTTCGTTTTCCCCTCGACGCGCCGCTCCTTCCTCGCCGGGCTCTTCGTCTTTTCCGGACGCTCCTTCGTCTCCGGTCTTTCTGTCCTGCCGGATCTGGATCTGGATCTGTCCCGCACTCCTTCAGCGGGCGGTCTGAGCGGCTCTTCGTCTCTCCTCCGCTGCGTGTCTTTTTCTCTCCTCTTCTCCTCCTCCTCCCGCTCTCTTTGGCGCCCGTTGACGGCAGGAGAACGAGGTGCCGGCGACGACCGAGCGTCCCGCCTCCTGTCGTTTTTCTGTTGAGGAGGAGGAGGAGGAGACGCAACCCTCTCCACTCTCCTCCCCGCCTCCTTCCTTTTCTCGGCATCGTATGGAGCGCGCTGCGGCGGATCTCTTTCTGCTCGGCGCTCCCTCTCTCCGCTCCTCTCTCTTCTCGCCCTCTCCCTCTCGGGGGGAGGCGAAGGGGACGAGGAGTCGTGTCTCGTCTTTTTGTCCCATTTTTTCACATCTCTCTCCTGGTCGGCCTCTCTGCTCCTCGCCCTCCTCGCGTCCAACTTAGGAGCAGGAGGTGGAGGTGGAGGTGAAGGAGACGATGACGAGGAGGAGTCATGTCTGGTCCTGAGTGGAGCGCTCTCCTTTCCTTTGTCTTTTTCCCGCTTTTCTCTGCTCCTTGAACGCCTCCCTCTCTCCATCTCTCTGCTCCTTGAACGCCTCCCTCTCTCCATCTCTCTGCTCCTTGACCTCCTCCTCTTCTCCATCTCTCTGCTCTTTGAACGCCTCCCTTTCTCCTTCTCCATCTCTCTGCTTCTTGACCTCCTCCCTTTCTCCTTCTCCATCTCTCTGCTCTTTGAACGCCTCCCTCTCTCCCTCTCGTTTTCCCGACTCCTCGACCGCCTCGCTTTCTCCACCTCCCTGCCTCTCTGCTTCTCCTTTTCCTTGCTTCTGGAGCGCCTCCCTTTCTCCCTGTCGTTTTCTACGCTCCTCGAACGCCTCCTCTTCTCCATCTCCCTCCCCTTTTCCCGCTCCTTCTCTCTGCTTCGTGAACGCCTCCCCTTCTCGTTCTCCCTCTGTTTGCTCCGGGATCGCCTCCCTTTCTCCCTCTCTCTGCCTTTCTCCATCTGAGGAGGTGGAGAAGGAGATGAGGAGTCGTGTCTCTTCTTGGCGGGCGCCTTGTCAGTCGTGCTCGTCCTCTCTTTTTCTCTCTCGTTATTAATCGGCCTCTTCTACGTGACAAAAAAAGAGATTTATTAGTGTCATATCTCAAATTAAATACTTGCTAAAAAGTCGAATGTAGTGACTTTATTTACCCCGTCGCCTCCCTGACGCTGTGGACTCTGTTCCTCGTAGCCTCGTCTCCTCCTTTCAGGTGATCTCCCCTTTCTTCCTTCGTCAGCTTTCCTCGACGTTTGGTCCTGCTGACTCTGACGTGACCTCAGCGGCACCGGAGACGGACTGGTGATAAAAAGAAGAAAGAAAAAGAGTATCAGAAAATGTGTTTAAACGTTCAGGATGATGATGATGGGGGGCAAAAAGTCTGTTGTCATAGAGACGGGCAAGTGGAATAATTTAAAGTTAAGATCAGCCTCAACATAATCTATCAAACTACCAGAAAGCCTTCAGATTTGTCTCTTTAAAAATTCGGTAGATGACGGAGAAGACAAACACTAACATACTGTTCAGGGTCTAATTTGACCCATTTTTTTATGTTTAAGAGAAGAAAACACCTTAAAAATTGTAATTTTAGCCGGAAATTTGATGATTTATCTTCATGTGACCCAGAATATACAAAAATGGAAACTTTCTAAAAATGTTTTAATGCAGCTGATTCACATTTTGGTTGAGTGTTCGGCTCATTTATTCAAAACTACCATTCAAAAATATTGTTTATCCACCATTGATCATCATCATTTATTGAAGGTGTTATATTCTCCTGTCTTATATAACATTCGACCATTATATAGCGCGATTGTAAATTTTAAAAAAGTTTCTCCATCAACAAAAAGCTCTCTGCTCTCTGAAAGCTTCATTAAGGATTAATCACCAATTTATTAATGATTAATGATGATAATTTAGTTATGAGGGTGAACTTGTGGGGTGAAATGCCTGAACATGAACAGTGTGTAAGAGTTAAAAAAACTAAATCTGATGCTACGACGCAGATCCTTTAAGAGCTTTCAGTTTTGGGATTCACAGATGTCGTACGTACCTGTGATCGGAGCCGGAGGAGACGCTTATCTGTCTGGTTTTTTTCGGAGGACTCGTGCTTCCGCCGTGTTTCCCTTTTTTCTTTGACACCTTGTTGTGCTTCTCGTCTGAAGAGCTTTATTTAAAAAAGACGGAGAAAAAAAAGAAGGGGGGAGGAAAGTTTTAAAATATGATAAAAATACTACATTCATATTTATAAGAAGAGTTTTTAAAGTAGAGACTAGTGAAGATCAAAGTGCTTTACTGTCAGCTGATTGATACGCCGATAATAAGACAGAACAAGTGACAAAAATAAATAAATAAACAATAATAATAATAAAAAACCAACAAATAACAAGTTAAAGAAAAAAAGAAAAGTTGATATGATGCTTAGAAATATAAATAAATTAAGTAAAAACAAATAATTAAATAAATAATTAAAATAAAAGAGAATAAGAGAAAAAGTTGGAGTAAAAAATTAGGTTAAAATAGATTAAAAAAGAAAGAAAAGAAAAGTAAAATAGAAACATCAGAAACAAACAATAAAATCTAATTAAAAAGACTATAAACTAAAGTAAAGTTGAATTTAGTGATCGAGGATAAGAAGAAAGCTTTAAACCAACCTGTTGTCTTCTTCTTCTTCGTCTTCATCATCGTCTTCGGACGCGTCGCTGAAACACAAAAATCTTACCGTTAAAATCTCGGCTTCAAAAAAAAAAGAAAAAAGAAAAAGCGACGCATGACGTCATTTAGAAAAGAAAGATAAAATAAATACCGTTTCTTTTTCTTCTTCTTGGATTTCTTTTTCTCTTTCTGCGGAGACGGAGATCGACTCTCTGAGCTGCTGACAGAAAGAAAGAAAGAAAACAACTAAATGAAACCGACTCTTCGCTTTTCTGCTCTTATTAAACTTTTGTTTTCTTTCTTTTCTCTCACCTGTCTCTGTTCTTGTTTTTCTTTTTCTTCTTCCGACTGCGTTTCTTTGGCGGCGAATCTGAGTCGTCTGAATCTACCACCAACCTGCAAATACACAAAAACAAACCGTGGTTATAATAATTATAAAATAATGCTGCTGCTAACGTATGTTCTACTCACGTATATTTCTGCTGCTGCTGTCGCTAACGTTTGTTCTACTCACGTATATTTCTGCTGCTGCTGTCGCTAACGTTTGTTCTAATCACGTATATTTCTGCTGTCGCAAACGTTTGTTCTACTCACGTGTATTTCTGCTGCCGCTAACGTTTGTTCTACTCACGTGTATTTCTGCTGTCGATAACGTTTTTTCTACTCACGTATATTTCTGCTGTCGCTAACGTTTGTTCTACTCACGTATATTTCTGCTGTCGCTAACGTTTGTTCTACTCACGTATATTTCTGCTGTCGCTAACGTTTGTTCTACTCACGTATATTTCTGCTGTCGCTAACGTTTGTTCTACTCACGTATATTTCTGCTACTGCTGTCGCTAACGTTTGTTCTACTCACGTATATTTCTGCTGCTGCTGTCGCTAACGTTTGTTCTACTCACGTATATTCCTGCTGTTGCTAACGTTTGTTCTACTCACGTATAATATTTCTGCTGTCGCTAACGTTTGTTCTACTCACGTATATTTCTGCTGCTGCTGCCGCTAACGTTTGTTCTACTCACATATATTTCTGCTGTCGATAACGTTTTTTCTACTCACGTATATTTCTGCTGTTGCTAACGTTTGTTCTACTCACGTATAATATTTCTGCTGTCGCTAACGTTTGTTCTACTCACTTATATTTCTGCTGTCGCTAACGTTTGTTCTACTCACGTGTATTTCTGCTGCTGCTGTCGCTAACGTTTGTTCTACTCACGTATATTATTTCTGCTGTCGCTAACGTTTGTTCTACTCACGTATATTTCTGCTGTCGCTAACGTTTGTTCTACTCACGTGTATTTCTGCTGCTGTCGCTAACGTTTGTTCTACTCACGTATATTTCTGCTGTCGCTAACGTTTGTTCTACTCACTTATATTTCTGCTGTCGCTAACGTTTGTTCTACTCACGTGTATTTCTGCTGCTGCTGTCGCTAACGTTTGTTCTACTCACGTATATTATTTCTGCTGTCGCTAACGTTTGTTCTACTCACGTATATTTCTGCTGTCGCTAACGTTTGTTCTACTCACGTGTATTTCTGCTGCTGTCGCTAACGTTTGTTCTACTCACGTATATTTCTGCTGTCGCTAACGTTTGTTCTACTCACGTGTATTTCTGCTGCTGTCGCTAACGGTTGTTCTACTCACGTGTATTTCTGCTGTCGCTAACGTTTTTTCTACTCACGTGTATTTCTGCTGTTGCTAACGTTTGTTCTACTCACGTATTTTTTATGCTGCTGCTGTCGCTAACGTTTGTTCTACTCACGTATATTTCTGCTGCTGCTGCCGCTCCTTCTCCAGACGCTCCTGCTCTCTCTTCTCCTTCTCTTTCTCTTTGCGGTCTGCGTGGAACGACGAGCCGTCCACGTAGTCGCTGCTGATGCCGAAGGCGGCGCGCAGACGGTCGTTCTTCTGCTGGTTGGCGGCGGCCAGAGCGTGAGTCTCCGTCACACTGAGAGGGGGAACAAATAAAAAGACAAAATAAAGCAATGGACGGGCACTCCTGTCTTCTTTTCCTTCCTTCTTGTCTTCTCTTCAATCCGTCCATCATCCATTCTTCCCTTTCTTCTATCTGTCCTTCCTTCTCTTCCACCTGTCCCTCATCCCTTCCTGTCTTCATTTCCTTCGTTCCATCTTTCCTTCCTTCCTTTCTTCTTGTCTTCTCTTCCTTCCTTCCATCTTTCCTAACTGTCTTATCTTCCTTCTCCTTCTTTTGCTTCCTTCCATCTATCCTTCCTCCCTTTCATCCTTCCCTTCCATCTTTCCTTCCTTCCTTTCTTCTTGTCTTCTCTTCCTTCCTTCCTTCCATCTTTATTAACTGTCTTATCTTCCTCCTTCTTTTCCTTCCTTCCATCTTTCCTTTATTCCCTTCCTTCCATCTTTCCTTCCTGTCTTATCTTCCTTCCTTCCCTCTTCTTAATGATCCGGCCCATATGAATGAGTTTGACCCTCCTGATTTAGAGTAGAGAATGAATGATATTTCTATTTATTTTACTTTAATATCTTTGACGTACTTTCTTAATTAACCTTTACTTATATAACATGATTGCTTACGTTGGTCTGTCGGTGGTGGCGGGAGCCGGCTCCTCCTTCTCCTGCAGCATCATTCTGAAACTGTTCACCTTCTCCTCGATCTCTTCTGTAGAATAACTGAAAACACAAATAGAGAAAGATTATTTAACAGCGTACAGAAATGTTTTATGTAAATGTAATCCTTTTTCTTAATTCAAATGTAATATATGTGTACATGTGTTTTATTATTTATAGGAATTAATAATTAAACAATGCATGCCTTGGTCTCCAGTTTTGTCTTTTAACATTTTTATTATTATTATTTATTTTATATTGTATTATTTTGTCTATTCATCTATTATTATCATTCAGGACAGATGGAAGGAAGGAAGGAAAATAAGGAAGGAAGGAAAGAGGGAAGGAAGTAGAAGAAGACAAGAAGGAAGGATGGAAGAAAGGAAACGAGGAAGGAAGGGAGGACAGACCAACGGAAGGAAGGAAGGAAAAGAAGACAGGGAAGAGATGGAAAAAGGGAGGGAGGAAGGACATGGAAAGAAGGACTTAAGGGAAGGAAGGAAAAAAGGAAGAATGGAAGAAAAGAAAAGACAGGAAGGAAAGAGGGAAGAAAGGAAGGGAGAAAGGAAAAGACAACAGGAAAGAGATGGGAGAAAGGAAGAAAGAGATGAAGGAAGGTAAGTGGGCCGGATTGGACCCATCGACAGGCCAGTTCTGGCCCACGGGCCTCATGTTTGACCTCCCTGATGTAAAGTTAATTTTATTATGGGCTTTATAAAGTGCTTTATTTACACAGCCAAAAAATACTATATAAATAAAGTTGAAGTTATGGGAGACGTGCTTATTCTGAGCAGATTTATGTCAGTAGTCATCATAAATCTTCTATATTCTTGGAGTTTCATGCAACACAGTATTATATATTTAACTTTAAACACAATCTTATATATTGAACTTTAAACACAATCTTATATATTTAATTTTAAACACAGTATTATATATTTTATTTTACCCCTGCTCCTCCATCATGTCCTGCAGCTCGGCACACTTGACCTCCAGCTGCCTCTTGCGTTGGTGCTCCAGGATCTCTGCGTTGGGCTGCCTGTTGAGCTGACTCTCCAGACGCTCGCGGTCCTTCTCGTCCCGCTCGCCGCCGCGCTCATCCCGCGGCCGTTTGACCCGCAGGCTCGACAGGTTGCGCTGCACGTAGCCGTTGGTGCCGCTGCCCCGCGGAGTCGTGAGGCCGATCCCATTGTACATGGCTCTGTGAAAAGAGAAGGTGCAGAGGGTTAAACTATTATTAAAACTATGGTGATTATATAGATTCATCATGGAGACAGTCCTGACCTTCACTGTGATTAACCCTCACATACTGTTCATATTCTACAACCTCTCAGTAAGTTCCCCTCATAAAAAGTGTCTCTTCCAAATGATGAACCACAGATCTGTTTAGAAAGCATCAGTAGTCAATAAATGTGATTAAACCTTGATTCATGTTTCAGAGTACAGAGAGTGTATTTTTTTTTTTAGCTTTACACCACTAAACATCTCCTATCACACAATATCATGTCCTATTTTACCAAAGACATGAAAATATAACATAGCAATAATGATTGAAATGTTTTTTATATGTAAAATGAAAATGAGCAGAGCTTTATGGAGCTGTGGGGTTTATTGTATAACCATTAGAGCCATCAGTCTTCACTGCTACATCATAAAAAGAAATCATCATAACTACTATCTTATTAAAACTATTAACTATTCATTTAACTAAAACACATGTCAATAGATACTAGGGGTGTGTTTTCTTTCCTTTAGGGACATAATATGAAGGTGAAAAAAGGTAATGAATTGCAACATATCGCAATATATTTAAAATAGCAATAATATTGTATCGTGACACAAGTATCATGATAATATCGTATCGTGGAGCCTGTGATGATTCCCACCTCAAATAATATATACAAAACAAAAACAAACCTAAAAGTTATAAAACTAGTTTATAAGTTATCGTTGTAAAGTCTCATGGCTACAGGTGCAAAGGAACTCCATCCGGACTTCTAGGGGGAATCGGGGGAACATTTTTAAGTCAAATGCATCATTCTGGTGAACTCTGAGAACAAAAGTAAGAGTTTATATCTATATAATATAAAAAATGTGTACTGTGGTGGCACAAATAAGACTTTCTTTCTTCTTTCCATCTTTACTTCCTTCCTCCCCCTCTGTCCTTCCTTCCTTCCATCTTTCTTTCCTCCCTCCCTCCCTTCCATCTTGTCTTCCTTCTTTCCTTCCTCCCTTCCATCTTTCCTTCCTCCCTCCCTTCCATCTTGTCTTCCTTCTTTCCTCCCTCTCTTTACCTCCTTCCTTCCATCTTTGCTCCCTCCCTTCCATCTTGTCTTCTCTTCTTCCCTTCCTTCCTTCCTTCCATCCTCTTTTCCTTCCTTCCTTCTTCCCTCCCTTCCTTCCATCTTCCTTCGCTCCCTTCCATCTTTCCTTCCTTACTTCTCTTCTTTCTTTCCTTGTTCCTTCCTTTAACACGTGCGCAGAAACAGGCCTGTTGCGTGTTTACGATGACTAAAGCGTAGATAAACTAACTAATAAACTACTAACACTCAGTAAATAAGAGTAAAGGAGCTAGAAGGAGTTAAACACACCGCTGTAATGTTTAATAAGTAAGAAACGAGGCGGATTGGCAGCTTTCTTCAGGCCTCTGCTAAGCTAGTTTAAGCTAACGTGTTTGTTACGTACCTGTGTTTTCCCGGGGGGGGAAACGGCGTCAGAAGTGTTTGACGACGACGTTCCTCTTGTTCTTTGTCAGACACCAACAATAACAAACTTGACAGTAGCTGCTTCTTTGTAAAAAAAAACAAACAAAAAGAAAATCAATAAAGCTTACACGGCTAGTTAGCTCTGAGGCTAGCTGCTCGCGTCTCCAACCGAAGGAGGAAGATGAAAAAACCGGTTGACGTCACACGCAAGAGACGCAAGGGACGCAAGGGACGCAACGTGCGATGCGTTCAGGTGCCGTAGGGAGAAAATGAGACCCTCAGGTAAAACGATTAGTGGAAGTATTCAAAATCATTTATTGGATTAAAAATACCATTATAGTAATCTAAAAAAAAGTTAAGTTAAAGTATTACAGTAAAAGTACATAAGTAGTATGAGTGATGTAGTTGAATTATTACAGTAAAAGTACTGCAGTATTATGAGTGATGAAGTATGCAGTATTACAGTAAAAGTACTGCAGTATTATGAGTGATGAAGTATGCAGTATTACAGTAAAAGTACTGCAGTATTATGAGTGATGTAGTATGCAGTATTACAGTAAAAGTACTGCAGTATTATGAGTGATGTAGTATGCAGTATTACAGTAAAAGTACTACAGTATTATGAGTGATGTAGTATGCAGTATTACAGTAAAAGTACTGCAGTATTATGAGTGATGTAGTATGCAGTATTACAGTAAAAGTACTACAGTATTATGAGTGATGTAGTATGCAGTATTACAGTAAAAGTACTGCAGTATTATGAGTGATGTAGTATGCAGTATTACAGTAAAAGTACTGCAGTATTATGAGTGATGTAGTATGCAGTATTACAGTAAAAGTACTACAGTATTATGAGTGATGTAGTATGCAGTATTACAGTAAAAGTACTGCAGTATTATAGTGATGTAGTATGCAGTATTACAGTAAAAGTACTGCAGTATTATGAGTGATGTAGTATGCAGTATTACAGTAAAGTAGTGGTTTGGTCCTCTGACTGATATATTATTATCTATGACATCATTAGATTATTAATAGTGAAGCATCAGTGTTAGAGCAGCATGTTACTGTTGTAGCTGCTGGAGGTGGAGCTAGTTTACACTACTTTATGAGTGTAGAACTAAATCCATTTTTGCTTGAAAAATGACTTACACTATTAACTGACTGATTAATTGAATCACTTCAGGTTCCACTCATATACTATACTAACACAAAGTTTACCAAGAAAATCATTGTATGCTGTGATTTTCTATGTAAACCTTGTGTTGGTGAAGACTGTCTCCTTGTGGCAGAAGTGAGAACTGTATTTCCAGATAAGAGTTTCAGGTGATGGTGAATAAGCATTAAAGACTGCAGGATGTTTAGCTGCATAATATCCAAACTTTGCCAGAAAATAAACCCAAACTTTAGACAGAAGCATTATTAACTTTTTTTTGTCAAATCACAAAACTGCACAATAAGCAATGAATTTACAAATAAAGAGAAACACTAATTATTCCACTGATGTGTTACTGATACTGTTTACAATATTAACTTTACATTCAGTTTTGCTTTTGTCATTTAAATCGATTGTAAAATTAAAACATTCAGACTACTGAAGCTTCATATTAGCTTCAGATCAACTTTTAAATCCATTTTCCACAGAAGGAGGACTGTGGGTTTAGTCCTCCATCACTTCCATTGTAAACATGATGAAGGGATCTTCTAATGGTCAGTATGAACAGGAGGAATCATTACAGAGAGATAAACTGCTTTAATGTTTATTTTGGCTCCTGACTGTTGGTGTAAGACACAGTTGAAAACTGAACTCATGCTTTAAGTTAGTCAGCCTAAGCCAAGCCTCTTAAGGTCAGTCACATGACTTTGTAGACAGGTCTCTAGGTGTGCATATAATAAAAGGACATCAAGATGTGCCAGAGACGGGACGCTGAGCCTCGATTCTAGCCAGTCTGAGTATCTTCAGCTGTGCTCTCCTGCAGAAGCAAATGGACTCATCAGCTTCTTACAGTAGGAACAGTTTTCTCTGCCTTCCCTAAACTGGTGAGGTGGAGGATGAGCTGCAGACCGCTCCACCCGTCCGATGAATGCACGCCTCCACAGGGAGTTCAGTTGCAGCAGTGCATGACTTTTCAATATCATCCATTAAATGTGCCACCTTTAGCCAGGAGGAGGAGGAGGAGGTCATTTTCCAATCAGCTAGACTGAGCCCAGCTGGTCACAATCTGCCAATCAGTAAATGATGTCACTGACAGGGGCGACGCCAGGGATTTTGGGCCCCAATGAAAAGAAATCACATCAGGCCCCACCACTACAACACACAGGTCAATCTGTAAGCACACCTCTATCTGTGAAGGCTTGTAACTCTCCTGTAGTCCAATAATAACTGTACAATATCATATCATACAATATACTGTATATCATCTGTTTTGTGAATAGATGCTTTATTATAGTAAAGTCATCATATATATTCAGTGTTTCTCATTAATTATTTAGACTATAGCGGCCGACCATAGTCTTATATGTGCCACAACAGTTTCATAGTGAGCCAAACATGTCTGATCTAAAGCACAGAATTGTTTAGAGTACACATTTGTTATGTTTTATAGATATAACTTCTTAATTTTGCTCTCAGAGTTCACCACAATGATGCATCTGACTTAAAAATGTGCCCCCCGAATCTCCCTAGAGGGTCTGACTGAGGTCCAACCACCATAGTCTCTCAACATTCTGTGGGAAACACTGATATTATATAAACATAGCACAAAAAGTAAGGAAATGTGTGTTTGGTAGATTATTTCTTTGCGGTAACAAAGCTTCTTGGTAATAAATGTTATACCATTAGAAAGCCTGTTTATTTCCCTTTTAAATGGAGCCACATTTTTAAGGAACATGCATTTGTGGGATGAGCAGCAGAGCTGAGTCAACATGCTTGTGTTGGTCACTCTGGCACCAACAGCACGCCCAAGCTGATCCAACAAGATTTGACACATTTTTCATGGGCGCAACCCACATACTCTTATTGCCAAGAAGCAATGTTACAACAAAGAAATAATCTATAAAACACACATTTCCTTACTTTTTGTGCTATGTTTATATTATGTATTATTTATAGGGCATTGTGCAGTCGATTTTAATGGTTTGGCCCTCATGAGATAAAATATGACTGTATGTGGCCCTTGAACTAAAATGAGTTAAACACCCCTGTGCTATACAGTGGACATCCAAATGAAATTTAGTAGCAATTGCTCAAAAAAATAGTGCAGAATATTAATAAAGAAAAAGAAAGATAACATATTCCTGTATTAGTCCCACAATGGGGACATTTGCATTATTAGAGCTGCAGGTGGACAATAAAAATAGAATATAAGAGCAGCAATAAGAAAAAGAATAAAGAACAAAAAATAATAAAGGCAAAAACAATAAGAACAATAATGGTAAAAAGGGGGTTGAGGTTTACTGGGAGCAGTGTACAGTCTGACAGCTGCAGGGAGGAAGGAGCTGCGATATCGCTCCTTCACACACTTACGATGAAGGAGTCTGTCACTGAAGGAACTCTCCAGTGCAGTCAGTCAAAAAAGGGCTGAATATTAAAAATAATAAAACAGGGAAAAAAAGAAAAAAAAAGATTGATTGATTAATCATAAACAATAAGCTCTTGGGGGGAAACGCAGTTAACCTAAGTCTAAGTCTTACAGACTACTGCTGTGAAATTATACTGTGCAATATATATATGTATTTATTTATTTATAGGCCTATATTTTAAAAGATATATATTTTTAGGCTACATAGTATTTACGAAATTTCATTTGGATGTGCACTGTATAGTGTACAATCTGAATGACAAATAATATCTATCTGTCTATCTATCTATCTATCTATCTATCTATCTATCTATCTATCTATCTATCTATCTGTCTATCTATCTATCTATCTATCTATCTGTCTATCTGTCTATCTATCTATCTATCTATCTATCTATCTATCTATCTATCTATCTATCTATCTATCTATCTATCTATCTATCTATCTATCTATCTAGTGGCTCTTGTACAACGCCACCTTTAAAAAATAACCACATTTCCCAGAATGCTGCGGGGGCCTGGTGTGACGCAATTTTCTGAGCTATAAAAACATCCTGCCACCGTAAGGACCGTTAGTGACGCTGAAGCCAGCCGAGGAGGAGGTGTGTTATTGCTGCTGCTGCTGCTCTGCGGGCTCGTTTCCTCTCAACAAAATAACAGAAACTTACGACAGAAAAACCCGACCGACGCTGGTTTAAATCACGATGTCTGACGGCGACAACAAAAGCGCAAATATGCTCGTAAGTATTAACCGCGAATTTAAAGGTGGAGACCGTAGCAGCCGTTAGATCCTCAGTTAGCCTGTTAGCTCATCAGCTAGCCACCTAGCTTCTTTAATACGCCGTCACCAGGACGACCACGAAGTTAGCTTCACGTACGTAGTTTAAGGGGGAACCATGATGTTTAAAATGTGATATTTGAACAGATAATTATCCATTGTTGTGCCATTTATACTCGTGGAAAAGGTGTAAGACATTATAGAAAAAGCTTTAATGTTGTTTAAACCCTAATTTAGGTTAATTAAACCTTTTATTTTATACATAACGGGGAAAAAAGGGGCGATTTCACGGTTTCCTTCCCCTTAAAACTACTATTTGTTGATTTATCTAATATTAATCTGTGTTTTAACTATTCTGTAGAGTCTTATTATTAATGTAGTGCAGATTTGACAGGTTTAAATGTAGTGATTTTAATAAAAATTGGTGTAATTTAACGTGGGCGGAGGGAACGGTTTGTTCAATTTTCACACATAGTAAATATTTCGCTCATATGTAAATATTTAAACCATGTTAAAGATTGTCTAACACCTTCCTCTTCATTGTAAGTGGCTCAAAAACGGAAAACAACCTTTTTAAAATATCTTTTTTTTGGCGTTTCCTCTTAATGACGAATCAGAGGCCAACTTCCCTGTAACCTTGGTAGCAGGGTGCTAACGCCTGTCAGCTGTCGTACCTGAGCTTAAAAAACCCAGAAATCGACATATAAATACATTTTCGCCTTTACTAAACATGCTGCTGTCACATTAAAACTATTATTGAAAGCCGATCTTTATTTGTCTTGCATGGAGGCGCATGCAGTGTGGACGTATATCCTGAATAATGCAGATATCGCTGCTTATCGCTGAAGGCACACACCCAAGAACAAGACATGAGAATTTCTGCATGTCGTTTACTCCTCATTTTAACGTGCATGCATCACTCTGAACATAAAGAAGCAGTTTTTCTACCTGTAAATGTCTGTGTGAGCCGACTAAAGCACGCACAGGTCGATATCTGGCAGGAAAAACTTGTTGTCAGGGTTGATTTTTTTTTTTTTAAATTTTTTAAATAGATTAAGATCAAGTGTGCACCAACTGGCTCGTATAATGTGCAAAGTCATGTTTGGAATAAGGGCTGCAATTAACTATCAATTAATCTGCCTTTTATTGATTAAACATTACATACTGTCCTGTTTGGGTCAAATTTGACAGCTGTGAAAACACATCTAATGTCTTTATTTTACCCTGAAACTTGAGTTATTACTGAAGTGGCCCAAAATGTGTCCATTGAGGCTGATCTGGGTCAAATGTGAGCCATATCTATTGACATGTGTTTTAGTGAAATGAATAGTTAATAGTTTTAATAAGATAGTAGTTATGAGGATTTCTTTTTAAGATGTAGCAGTGAAGACTGATGGCTCCAATGGTTATACAATAAATCCCACACTTCCATAAAGTTATAAAATACATTTCCATCATTATTGCTATGTTATATTTTCATGTCTTAGGTAAAATAGGACATGATATTGTGTGATAGGAGATGTTTAGTGGTGTAAAAGCTAAAAAATACCCTCTGCTCTCTGAAACATGAATCAAGATGTAATCACATTAATTGATCAGTCAGATCGACTATTGATGCTTTCTAAACACATCTGTGGTTCAATATTTAGTATAGACACTTTTTATACTAGATACTAAATCAGGGGCGGATCCCGGAGTTGACAGAGCACCCAGAGCCAGGGACACATTTATTTGAGATGCACAGGATTAAGTTTTACTGCTTTTTATGACTACTGCCAACATTAATAGTAGTAGTGGTGGTGACTTATTTCAGTCCTTAACATTTTAACATTCATTTTCCAAAAAGACTATGCAGAGAAATAATGAGGCATAAAATCAAAAGGAAAATATTATTTATTTTTGACTATATTTCCCTCAGTAACTCTGCCTCTACTGAAAAGGTCTTTTTAGAAGTTTGGCTCTTTATCACAAATATTATAAACACGCTCAGATTCAGTCAGAAGCTTCAAGTCACTGTTCAGAAAAAGTGAGCCCCCCTCCCCCTCCAGCTCCGCCCCTGTACTAAATCCCCCAATTATTTTGAAGGTGATTTTTTTTACATGTGTGGAGTTAATGAGGATTTATCTAAAATGGATACAGCAGTAATTTCCCCTTTACCCAAGTGCACAGTCTGCATGTCCCAGGAGGAGATTCGTCCTTGATTTCAGTGTCGTTTGTCATGTGTGAAGCAGACAGCCCACCACCACATGAATCTGACGTTGTATGAAGGTTTTAACAGGTTAGTTATGTGTGTGTGATCTCTCGTGTTCAGGCTCAGGAAACGGCCCAGCTGGAGGAGCAGCTGCAGGGCTGGGGTGAGGTGATCCTGGCCGGGGACCGCGTTGTGCGCTGGGAGAAGCCCTGGTTCCCCGGAGCCCTGTTGGCCGTCACCACCCTCATCTTCCTGTGAGTCCTTTTTTATTTTTTTATTTTTTTTTAAACTGCGTGCTGAGTCACAGATGCCCTCACTCACAGCTGGTCACATACTTGTTATAGAACACATTTTCTACAATCTGTAACAAGGCAAAGACAAAAAGACTCTACACTGGGTTAAAAATGATCACAGGTTGGAGGGAGTTGTTTTTTAAAGGCTCAGATTTGAGGTTTCGCTGAGCAGAAAGTCTGGAGAACGAAACAATGTAGATTAAAACGGATTAGATTTAGTTAAAGGAGCTTAGGTTGCAACATTGTTCAGTTTGCAGGAGTATTTCTTGAATCATCCAACAGTAACATAAAGACTCCTGGTTGGTTACTGAACATCTTTCTGATAACACGCCACATTCCTCTTTTACAGTCAGTAATATATACACACACCCTGGTCTTTATCTCCAGTCCACTGACAGTGTCTTTTATGTTACATCACCAGTTCCTCTCAGTGAATGACTCTTTCTCTGAGTCCATGCATGAATAATTAAAAATGTGTGAGCGCTTTCCAATGAATCAGTGTTTATAACCGTGTCGTCCTCGTTCTCTCCAGGATGGTTTATTACTTGGACCCATCAGTGCTGACCGGACTCTCCTGCACCGTCATGCTGCTCTGCCTGGCTGACTACCTGGTGCCCACCCTCGCACCCAGAGTCTTCGGCTCCAATAAGTGGTGAGACTTTAAAGTGCCATTTAAAATGTGTTAAGTGTTTTTTGTTTAACTCAGAGTGACTTCCCACATTTTGTGTTGAGCGTTTCTACTTGTTGAAGAGCTTGATGGACATAGGCCTGTCACAATTTCGGCCTCCTCCACATCGGCCAGGCTCACCGGCAGCCGCAGCACTGGGTTGAGACCATGGAAACTCTGCTCTGTGTAGGAGTTCCTGGTCGGGCCGCTGTGCAGCCGCAGAGCTGCTTCTGGATAACGAGATGAAGAGAGAAGTTTAATTTTAAAAGATGATGGATGTGGAAAGCTCTACTTCCTAACACCAACCTTTTTAGACATTCACCAAAAAACACAACCAGAACCAAGTGTTTGAAGTTAGAAAGCAGCTACCATGTTTGCCTTTACCCTGGGGTTGCTAGGTAACACTAATTTAAGTTCCCCTAATTGGCTTTTATAGCAGTGTACAAACAAAAGCTGCAACTATTACATAATTATCAACATCGTGTCTATACATGGACTTATGGTATGATACTGGTGGTATAAAACGATCTTCAAAAGACAATAATATCGTCTATCGCAATTATTTCTGAGACAATATATCGTGACAGGTCTGCGTGGACGTCTGTTGATTGCTAACAAGTTTTATTTACAGCCAAGTTTGACTATTCTGGAGAGTTTGACCTCGTTTTTGACAGTCAGGTATTCAAACCAGGACACAGTGATGAATGTAAGAACACTGCATGTCCTTGGCTCGCTCAGAGTGTTGCTGCCGGTTATCTTCCTGATTTAATAGTTTTGTCTGTAAAGTGGTTCAGAAAAGCTGTTTTAACTCCTTGTTTTTGTCCTAAACCCAAATAACATCAGATTTGTCATTTTTGACAATGAAAAGCGTCAAATCATCACATTTAAGAAGCTGAAACCAGCAAATATTCTGCGTTTTTGCTTAGATGACAATTGATGAATCAGCTAATCGTTGCAGTTCTGAAATAATCAGTTTCTGCTCCTCGACTAAAGAGACATTTTAGTATCACTGTGGGGGGAGGGGGGGGGGGGGAGAAGAAGAGTCCTCTCCTTATTACATAAGTGTCTTTTTGCCGTTCCTAATATGACAGACTGCAGCGTCATCTGAAACCGCTCCTATACTGTGTCACTGTGGAGCTTTGACATTACACCTTGCTCACCGGACAGACACACTCAGCCGCCCCGCGTGCATTTGAAGATGAGAACCAGACACCCGGGAACAGGATAGAGTAACAGGCTGCGGTTGGCACAGTGCGATTGACGTCTGTCCTCCCAGCAGAAGCCTTCAGCCTCTTTTAATATATATATATATATATATATATATTTATATATATTTAACCTTGCATCAGCACAGCTCGACCTGCAGCCTTCTGCTCTGCTGCACATTCCTCACACTGTTTATTTAGATCAATACACGCGCTGCACTTTGCATTCAGCGCTGTCCTCCAAGGGTTAAAGCTGCAGCCTCACAGGGTGAAGTTTGTGTGCACGTGCTACCTTTCACTGCAGCGTTTTTTTTAAAGGCAGTTTTATATCTGTAGGCTCAGGCCAGGAAAGTGTAGCTATTGATCTTTTTTATGATCTGATTAGTTCTTTTTTTAAAGGTGATACCAATGATAGGTGATAGCTGCTGCAGAGTCACACACACACACACACACACACACACACAGATCAAACCAGCTGCTTAAACGGAGCTACGAGTCTGCTCACGGGTCCACGTTTGGCTCCCAGACAACAAGTACAGAAATAGGGGAACGATGGCTAAGCAGAAAGCGGAGGCCAGTGCTCCAGCTGCCTCTCTCTCTCTCTCTCTCTCTCTCTCTCTCTCTCTCTCTCTCTCTCTCTCTCTCTCTCTCTCTCTCTCTCTCTCTCTCTCTCTCTCTCTCTCTCTCTCTCTCTCTCTCCTCTCTCTCTCTCTCTCTCTCTCTCTCTCTCTCTCTCTCTCTCTCTCCCCCTCTCTCTCTCTCTCAGAGACCTGATCGCTGGTTCTTGGGCCATCACAGGTCACCTCAGCTCTGGGTCTTTAGAGGTCACTGATATACAGAGCTGTGGCTTCTCGTTAAGATGAAGGACTCATCTGCTGATTTTTCTCAATAAGTTTTCTCTTTTTAAATAATAAACTAGAGCTGGGTGATGGGAACAAAATGACCTCCAGTAAAGGTCCCTCGTTGCTCCTCGGCCAAACACCTCTATCGATATTGTAGGGATGACTATTCTTTTTCTTCTTAAAATATTTACACACGAGATTTCTCACAAATAATCATCAGTAATGTGGATATAATGAACAAGTTAGTGAAAGATAAACGATAGAACAGCTAGAAAAATCTGCTAAGTTCCAAAAATGACATAATTTACTGTAATTCAGCCTTTAAAAGCAGGAAAAGACAACTCGTATAATAGTTGAGGCCTCCTAAGTAGATTTTAGTCAGATCAACAGTAAATAATCACATTAATAAAGCAGAAGATTAAGAAAAGCAACATTTATTCACGTTTGAGGAGTTGAAGCTTGTGAATTTTTGCCACGCTTGCTTAAAATTAAAATCTATCAGCTGCTTAACTATTGAATAGTAAACTTTGCAGCTCTAATAGAGAGAGTGAGTGTGATGAAATCTTTTATTTGATCAAGTTAATGCAGCAGCAGAAGCTCCACAGTCATGAAGTTGCAAATATCAGTCTCTCTCTCTCTCTCTCTCTCTCTCTCTCTCTCTCTCTCTCTCTCTCTCTCTCTCTCTCTCTCTCTCTCTCTCTCTCTCTCTCTCTCTCTCTCTCTCTCTCTCTCTCTCTCTCTCTCTCTCTCTCTCTCTCTCTCTCTCTCTCTCTCTCTCTCTCTCTCTCTCGTGTAAAAGAGAAACTAACACACGATGAAAGCCCCGAAGTGACAAACCACACTCTGCTTATCTGCTTCCGCTCCATGACGACATGTTTCACTGTTGCTTAATTATCTACAACAACAACTGACTCTGTGCATCCACCCCACCACCCCCTCTCTTCCTCATCCTCGTCTTCATCTGCAGGACCACCGAGCAGCAGCAGCGTTTCCACGAGATCTGCGGTAACCTGGTGAAGACTCAGCGCCGTGTCGTCGGCTGGTGGAAGCGTCTCTGCGCACTCAAGGAAGAGAAGCCCAAAATGGTAAAAAACAAAACATGCACACACACACACACACACACACACACACACACACACACACACACACACACACACACACACACACAGTAGACATAGAGTTCAGAGCTGCAGTAACACAGTAAATGGAGGTGAGCTCTCTCTCTCTCTCTCTCTCTCTCTCTCTGCGTGCTCTCAGATTAAAAATATCCTCAGCTGATTTGGATTTCGCTGCTCCACTTAGCAGCAGACCTCAAACTGGGTTACAGGCTTGAGTTATAACCGGGTTCCTTCTCTCTGCATGCCTTTTTCACACTGTTGGACACACACACACACACACACACACACACACACACGGATCATATTCAGCGAGTCAATGACAGCTTTATTGCTTCCCTTTTCAAAATGAGTGACGCTGCAGTACGTGTGATGAATGACTCCTTTTTAAACTCAGTAAATGATGCTTAGTTTTATTAGCAGAGCACTTTGCATACAAACAAACAGCTCAAATTACTTTACAACAAAATGAACTGCATATATATATAAAGTGCTTCATATTAAAATAGTTTAAAGTTTATTTATAGAGCAGCTTTCATACGAGGGGTGAAGCTCAAAGTGGTTCACAGATAAAAATATAGTGCAATGAAACAGGAAATAAACAGAATTAAATATTTAACCACTAATTAAAAGCCAGATTATATAAATATGTTTTCAGCTGTCGGTTAATAATGTTTAGAGTAATCCATCATTTCAGAGCATATTAAGTTAATGTAGTAACATAACTGTGTATTTAAAAACTCAGCAGTAGATGATCTGAGAATCTATTCTAAAAGATACTTGGAGCCGGAGTAAATACGCTCACTAACTTGTTTATGGTTAAAAGCTGAACAATGTTGATGTAAAAGAAACATTAAAAACATGTTGAACCTTTTTACAAACTGTTCGTTTTTTACCTCAGAGTGGAGACTTCTAATGTGACCCACAACATACAAAAAAAGGAAATATTTCAACTTTGACCCATATTTATCCAAAAAATGCAAAAATGTTCGTTTAATCTAATATGAAATAGTTTAGTTCTCTTGTTTTATTTAACACTGGACCATAATAGTGTTTTTAAATAAATAAACTTGTGAAAGCTTTAAGGATTAATCATGTTTATTTAGCTCTTTATTAATGATTGGTGGCTCAGAAGTTTGGAATAAAGATTAATTATAAGAAACTATGACGGGTCACAATAAGAACAATATGTGAGGGTAAAATGTAATATATGATGGTAAATTAAAGTAGCTAAAACATAAAATACAAAGACATTTCATACAGGTTAGTTTAAAGTGCTTCAGTTAGTTGATGATTAGACAACATCAAGAAAAGGAATAAAAAAACAAATTCAAAGATAAAAATTGAGACTAATGCATGCAAGAGAAAATAAGAATGATAGAAAAGGTTAATTAAAACTAGGTTAAAAAGACGACCGATAGAAAAGTGAGTTAAAGGCTGAAGTGAAATGTTTTAAGCTTTTAAAGCGAACTGCTTCTGATTTCTTCTGATTCGTTTTTTTTTAGAACTGAATTGATAAAGTTGCATCCCTGACTTGCTTTTACCTCCAGTAAACAGCAGCAGATGCTCAGTGTGTGTACTGTAATGTGACACCTCTCTCTCTCTCTCTCTCTCTCTCTCTCTGCAGTACTTTGCCTCAGTGATCAGCAGCCTGTTGGCAGTCGCCTGGATCGGACAGCAGGTTCACAACCTGTTCCTCACCTACCTGATCGGTGAGTGTTTAACTAGCAGCTAATTCTCCTTTTTACACGTTTACAGGATAAATATCAACACATCAAAGTTTCTTTATATAGCACATTTAAATCAACCTCAGTTAACCAACGTGCTGTTACAAGCTTAAAAACACAAGATAACAAAACTTCTGAGTCTGATAAACTATAAAAACACTTACACAATAACATTCATGATTTCAGGCTCAATGCACAGAGGTGAGTTATAAGTAATGATTTAAAGCTTTCTAGGGTCTGAGCTCTGATATTATTATAAGGTAGACTGTTGCTCTGTCACCTCAGAGCTCTGACCGGAGCATGATGCAACAGGGGTGTCAAACATGCGGCCTGTGGGCCAGAACCGGCCCAGCAAGGTGGCCAATCTGCCAAAATTGTCTTTTACTTAATTTGATGACTGTTCCTAAAGTGGCCCAAAATGCACAACATTTTAAATATTATATTGATAGATTTTTTTGTGCATTTTGGGCCCCTTTAGGAACATTCATGGACCTCAGGAATGTTTAACTCTCTCATACTGTTCATATTCACTCTCATAAAAAGTGTCTATACCAAATATTGAACCACAGATGTGTTTAGAAAGCATCAATAGTCGATCTGACTGATCAATAAATGTGATTAAACCTTGATTCATGTTTCAGAGAGAGTGTATTTTTTAGCTTTTACACCACTAAACATCTCCTATCACACAATATCATGTCCTATTTTACCTAAGACATGAAAATATAACAGTAATAATGATGGAAATGTCTCTTTTTGGTAGTTTTGAGTCTCTTTAGTCACTCCATCTCTATGGTTACCATGGTAACTAGATGGCAGCTGTTACTCAAACTAACTGTAGGTTGTTTTTAGTCTTTTTTGCATCTCTTTTGGTAGTTTTTAGGTTTCTTAAGTCAATCTCTTTTTGGTCATTAAATGTTATTTTATGTAAAGGTAAAATGAGCAGAACTTTATGGAGCTGTGGGATTTATTGTAGAACCATTAGAGCCATCAGTCTTCACTGCTACATCATAAAAAGAAATCCTCATAACTACTATCTTATTAAAAGACTGAAAGCATTAATAATCCAGATAATTGCAGAAGAGTTGAATCACTTTTCTTCACTGCAGCTTTAAACTCTGCTGTACAGAAACGGGAAGCTTCCCTCTGTCATCAGCACTTCTGGTTTTCTTCTTCAGGCTGACGAGATAAAACACGACCGCTCAATAATGTCAGCGTGTCCTTCCTGATCACATGACCTCAGCACCAGGAAGCTAGCTGATTTATTTGGCTGTGAGTCAGAAGTGCAGCAGTGAGACCGATCAATGAGCTGCTCTTTATTAATTGAAGCTTTAAATCAGAGGCGTCAAACTCATTTCAGTTAAAGGTCACAAACAGCCCAGTTTGATCTCAAGTGGCCTGAACCAGTAAAACATCACGAGCCGGTTGGTGCACACTTGCATGATCTTAATCTATTTAAAAATCAACCCTGACAACAAGAACTTAATGAAACCATACAAAGAAATCCTCATAACTACTTATAATACTATTTATAACATAACAATCTTATTAAAACTATACATTTTTGTGCCACTTCAGGAAATCAAATCATCAAATTTCAGAGTAAAAGACATTTGGGGTGTTTTTCATTCTTTGCTAAGTCATCCAGCGGGCCAGATTAGACCCCTTGTCAGGGCCGGTTCTGGTCCATGGGCCGTATGTTTGACACCGCTGCTTTTAAACCATCTGTCACACAGAGGACAAAGCCTCCTGTCAGTCAGCAGCACCTCGGGGCGAAGCGACGGTTGGTGATTCAGCCAACGAGCAGCTCTGCTGTCTGTGTGAGAGCCAATCAGCTGTTAGTTTAAATGAGCCGAGCGGTAAAAACCACGAGGAACAGCTGACTGCAGACGAGAGGGGGAACAGCTGACTGCAGAGGGGGGAACAGCTGACTGCAGAGGGGGGAACAGCTGACTGCAAACCACAACAGTTTTCTTTTATCTTAATCACTGAGTTCCTAACACTGCCTTCATGCTTCATTGACTCCATGACACGGAGCTGGAGCTGCTTTTTAAAAAAAAAGAAGAGCGCCCAGTCTGCCTTCTCAGCAGGTACACAGGTGTTCACACAGGCCCCCGAGGCTCCGTGCTGCCTTCAGGTGACCTGAGATTTAAGAGCTTTTGTTCTTCAGAGTACAGCAAACCTCTCCTGCTGTTAAGGAGGTGAGGAGTTATGTCAGCAGCAGCATGAAGTACATCATGTGCTCCTTCTGAAAGCAGCTCGCAGCGTTTCTGCAGCAACTAAATATTTTAGAGTGTAGGGAACAAAGATTTGAGTGTTTATATACAGTAAAATCAGTGATGTGGCATTAATTAATTAATAAATGAGTTCCTCCTCTCTTAACTCAGTTTAACTCTTAATTCAAGGGCCACATACAGCCCACACTGATCTGATATGGGCCAGACCGTTAAAAAGATGGAGGGAAACAGGATTTTACCCCCTGGTGGGCCTGTTCTGGCCCACAGGCCTCATGTTTGACATCCCTGTATTAGAGTATGGTGTGATAAATTCTGTTATACTGTAGCAGCTGAAAATGTCCTGGAGATGCTTTGCTGAACATTTAAGAGAGGGTTCATAAATGTAGAATTTATAGCAGAGCTGTATTAGATTAAATTAAATTACACAGGTGAGGTTATATTTTATAATCTATGTTTGGTCCTAAATGTTGTTTTTTGGTTTTCTTTGCAGTGAGCTTCCTGCTGCTCCTGCCCGGCCTGAACCAGCACGGCATCATCTCCAAGTACTCCTCCATGGCCAAGAGGGAGATCAACAAACTGCTCAAACAGAAGGAGAAGAAGAACGAGTAGAAGAAGGAAAACAAAACGTGTTGCGGATGAAGAACGGAAAGTGGAAGGAAGTCATTTGAAGAAGAAGAAGAAGAAGGAGAAGAAGAAGAAGAGAGCTGCGTCCTCGCTCTCTGCCACAGATCAAATCCCACTTTTATTCTTTTTATTTTTTTTGTTTTCACACATTGGATAAGTTTCATTTCTCCCTCCTTGCACTCTTTAACATTTCAACAACCCCAACACACCTGGTGACTTTTTTCTTTTTTTAAATTATCTGCCACATGAAGGTTACCTGAGTTCACACACTCACAGAGCACTGAATCATTCACACACACACCGACACACACTTTCCCCCGTCAACATGTACGCACAGTTCAAAACTCCTTCTGTATCTTAGATTTGAGCGTGCTTCGGTTTTTTAAGACGTCAGTAATGCTTTTTTTCTTTTGTTTTTTAAGCCATTCCCTCGACTTTAGACATAAAGAAGTGACTACTGAGCAGGTTTTTTTTCGGTAGCATTACTGCATCATTTTAAACCTCATAGATTCCTCCAGTATTTTTTCTCTTTGTGCCGCAAAAACAAAGATTGTTTAGTGTTTTTTGGTCTTTTCTTTTTTTCTTTTTTTTCCTGCCTCCTCTGCTTTGGTTGTATTTAAATATTTAGCACCAATTTAAAACAAACAAAAAGAAAAAACTGGATTCAAAGCAGAGTTTTTTTTGTTTTGTTCTTCTAGATACAAGCCTACTGCTGTACCGCTGCTAGCTGTGGACTCTGGTCTCTTAGCGCTTATAATACAAACAAAAAAAACAACAAAAAAAATCCCACAGTGTGCCCCCTGCTGTGGGCTCTGTGTGTAAATACGTCTCCATGTGCGTCCTTCCTTTTGTTTTATTTGTCTCGAGTCTTTTTTCCTCTTCATTTCTCTGGTCTCATCACTGTCTTTCAACTCATTTCATTATATGTGTTTATTGGACATCTTTATGAACAATGAAAATAAAGTTCGATTTAAATTAATTCTTTTTCTCTCTCTAGTAGTTTGATTTTGAGCAGCAGTATTTTATTTTATTTAAATATTGTGAACTTAAACTACAAACCTTTTTTAAAAACTGAAGCACAAATGGTGGAAAATGGAAGAAATGCATTTAAACTTTCACATTCTTCTGTGGACATAAAGATAATTTTAAAGTCTCTGCAGCCCTTTTTAAAAGTCTTAATGTCTTAAATGTAGTTTTTGATATTCAAAGTCTAAAAAAATGTGTTAAAATGTCTTGAACTGCAGGAGTTAAGGTGTTAAATTTGATGTGAGCGTAATTATTTGTTTAGTTTATTTATTTTACATAAACCAACCAATCAACTTAAAGTAAATAATCACCAGTTGGAACTATAATGAAACTAATTATTAGTTGCAGTCCTAAATGAGCTCCATTTAACCCACTACAACAGTAAAATCCTGCTTTTACATTACAAGAGATTTAAAAGTCATTAAATTTGTACTTAAAAAATGTGCAGATATCCTGTTTGTGGAGTTTCTCGCCTTGAGTTCCTGTTTAGTTTCTCATGTGACACACCAGCAAAGACGGTAAACGATGCAACATTTAAATTAGTCATTTAAAGAAAAAATTAGCTTTGCAAATGTTTCATGAGGAAGAAAAAGCATTCAACGTTTATCAGATCACAAGGATCCATAAACAGATCACACATCGATTAATAACTTCATAACCTTGAAATGGCTTCTGGGAAAAAAACTAACTAGGCACATTTACTCAAGTTCTGGATTTAAGTACAATTTAAGACCGCTTTATACTTCCACATTTATTTTAACTGCTTTAGTTAGTTTGCAGATTTAATAACAAATACATAGTGATAGTGTATAGTGATAAAGTAAATAAAATGTAGACTTTTCCATAGTTACAATCCCACTTTAGGTGAATTCTGATGCTTATACTATAAACAACACTGGTATTGCTGCTTGTGCTTCTAGAAAAGGATCTTTGAGTTTCTTCAGAATTAAATGACGCAAACACACAGCTGTGGAATTAACCAACTTCCTTCAGACTCTGTCGACATTCTTGCGATAAAGATTAATTTTTACTGTGAAGGCGAGAAAAACCTTGTTTGCTACACTTTAGTTTACCCTACAAAACATGATGCTTACAGTAAAAGTACTGCAGTATTATGATGATGTAGTATGCAGTATTACAGTAAAAGTACTGCAGTATTATAGTGATGTAGTATGCAGTATTACGGTAAAAGTACTGCAGTATTATGAGTGATGTAGTATGCAGTATTACGGTAAAAGTACTGCAGTATTATGAGCGATGTAGTATGCAGTATTACAGTAAAAGTACTGCAGTATTATAGTGAAGTAGTATGCAGTATTACAGTAAAAGTACTGCAGTATTATGAGTGATGTAGTATGCAGTATTACAGTAAAAGTACTGCAGTATTATAGTGATGTAGTATGCAGTATTACAGTAAAGTACTGCAGTATTATAGTGATGTAGTATGCAGTATTACAGTAAAGTAGTGGTTTGGTCCTCTGACTGATATATTATTATTATGACATCATTAGATTATTAATAGTGAAGCATCAGTGTTAGAGCAGCATGTTACTGTTGTAGCTGCTGGAGGTGGAGCTAGTTTACACTACTTTATATACAGTTAGCTAGTTTAGTCCAGTGGTTCCCAACCTAGGGGTGGGGCCCCTCCAAAGGGTCAGCAGATAAATGTGAGGGGTGGTGAGATGATTAATGGGAGAGGAAAGAAGAACAAACTTATTTTGATAGATGATACATTACTTGGTAGGGTTGTCACTTTGATTCAGTTTGAACTAGATTTTTTTTTTTAACTTTATTACTTGGTATCATGGTGAAGATGCTGCTCCACCTTCTCCGTACAGTTTGGTTCGTCATTGGATCGTCCAGATGTGCTTTTACATGTTGCAGACAACATTTTAATGTCCCTAAGTGATCATTAAAATGTAACTGCCAACGGTCTGTTAAATGCATAGACTGTATAAGAAATGGACGTAACATCCGTGACGTCACCCATTGGTTTGTGGACTGCTGCTCGGAGGCCAATAGTATCGGATCTGAGCAGCGCCATCTTGAACATTTCAGGTGCATGCTGGGGAAAATAAAAACACGGATTCTACTTATATGGGCATCAGGAGGAGCATGAGGCGCCCTCCTGAACCTGTGAACCAATCAACCTGTCAATCACCACGTAGCCACGCCCTAATGCATACCCTGCTTTATCGTCACATATAAAATCAGGGAGGCCAAAATGTCCCAAATGAACATCATACTGCATTGAAGAAGGCTTTAAACTAGCGATTGAGACCATAAACACATTTTGAAAACGTTTACTGAGGTTAGAAATCAAGTGAGAAGTTGGTGAATTCTCCATTGACTTGTATAGAGACGGAAGTCCTTTTGACACCAAAACGGTCGCCCCCTGGTGGCCTTTTGATAGAATGCAGTTTTAAGTTACTTCCGCGTTGGCCTCATTTCAGAGGACCGGAGCTCCCCGCCTGGTTAAATGTCATTATATCATGGCTATCAACCAATCAGCTTGCGAGATTTTTAAGTGAAATTAAATGCTTAAACTCAGCTGAAACAACAACTAGTCTTAGCTGTTGTAGCTCCGTCAGAGAAATGTCTAAAAGATACACAAAAATATGAAAAATAAAGAAATTCCAGAGTCGCCGTTTGGTTTTTATCAACACTTTCATTTGAAAACCAGAACATGCACAATACAAAACCAACTCAGTAATAAATACACTAGTAGAGAGTTCAGAACATCTGGAATACAACAAACAGACACGTGGAGCCTCATTTACACAAGTGAACCGAAGCGTTAATACAGAGAAATCACTTTTTACTGTGAAAAGAAATTAAAAAAAAATGTTCTGCTGCCGACATTTTCAATATTACAGGAAGGAGTTTAAGCTTTCCTCTTCATATTTTTTTTATCCTAAACTGAAGTCTGATCAGCTTGGTTAAACGAGTGTTTTTAAAGTTGGGATTCAGAAAACTCTTTAAACTCCATAAACTTACTTTAAATTGCTTGTTTTTGGGGTTTTTTCTTAGCATGATGAATGTTACTTGTTGATGTGGAGGTGCAGGTTTTCCTCATTAATGCTTAGTATTGTTGATTATCTGATTATTATAAGGTGGTTTAATATATATAATATGCTGAGACTAACATGCATGTCATCCTGAACTGAAGGGAGGATCTTTTCTAAATTTGTGTGGTTTTATATTTCTTTTTTCTTCTTTCTAGTGCGTTTCTTTCCTGTAAGCATTGAACATATATTGCTGCTCTCTTTTTTCTCTTTCATCTTTCTTGTTGTATTGTATTTTTGTATATCATTGTGGGTTTTATATAACTGTATTGTGTTAATTGTGGACCTCAGGAAGAGTAGCTGTTTCCCAGCACGATGACTAATGAGGAATCCTAATAAACTAAACTAAAATAAACTAAACTAAACTCCTCCAAATGTCTTTAGAAAAGTACAGATAAGTCACATAATGAAATGTCCTCGCACCCTGGCCTGAAAAAGTGATGTCACCTATCTGATGCACTTAATAAATGCAAATCAGAGAGTGATAATGAACTAAACATGGTGATGAAACATAAACACCAGATAACTAGCTACACATTTACAAAGTCTAACAGTGAAAACAATCAAACAGGTTTTTAAATCTCCAGGTTTGTCAAACGTCTGAGTGACAAACGAAGATAAAAGCACTTAAAATGTCACTCATAATTATCCATACACTGTTAAACTATGAGCTCTACACTAAGTTGAAACATGAATTAGCTCTGACATCTACAGTTTGGGTGGAGCTCAATCTTCGGCCAGAGCTGCATTAAACTTCAGATTCATTTAAATAATAAATATGGAAATCTGGATCTGAAACATAATACACACAAAGCACAAAGATAGTTACAGGATATAAGAGACAGTTCATGACACAATCATGAATGTTGTTACTGAATCCAAACCAAACACTACATGAAAAGCTGTCCTTTCCATTAAATATCAATCAGATCTGGTGGTTAGATAATATAATAATATAGTTAGAATAATAGACACATAATAATAAAGTTAAACTGAACTTTTTAACCCTCCTTGTTGTCTTCGGGTCAGTTTTGACCAGGTGTTAACTCAGTAATGAGGTATACTGTCATTTAAATGAGGCCTATTGACATTAATGTCCAAATAAATATGTGTAAAACCTGTGGGAATAAGTTGAAATGAAGTTGGCTAAAAAGGCTGAACACAAAATTGGTCAAACCAAACAAGGACACGATCAACAGGAAGACAACAGGAGGGTTTAAAAAGTCTTGGGCTTAAAGTTTGTAGGAATTTGGCCTTGAGGTTGTCTTTATAAATGAGGCTCCACTGAGCAGAATAAAGAGTCTTTATAGACATAAATAAAGTGAGTCACATGAACAACAACAAAGACAAAGAACAGGGAGAGTCACATTTTTTTACACAGTCAACCAAGAGGATGAAAGTGAGCTCTAGCAGAGTTATATAAAAGGTAAAGGTGGGGGCTGGACCCCATGTGGACAGAGGTACACATACGTCAGAGGACGTATGTGTACCTTAATAGGGACTTAATAGGGACGACCCCGCCGCTCCTGTCTGCGGTCCCCCCTGCAAATAACAACACACTGATTACCTCATGAGCAACAAAAGAGCTGCAGGTGTAGCAACAGGTGTGTGTGTTCCTACAGGGAGCGTTTTACACACATTATTTACTGATGTACGGAGTCATGCTTCATTTCATTGGACATTTTTGTAGTGATATGCTCATTAAAGGTAGGGTTGGTAATCCTGTTCAGAAGCACTTTTTGTTATACTGGGTGAAATGGTCCTTCTATTATCAGAGGTATCAATACATTATGTCTTTAGAAAAAGGAACGGAAAAAATCAGACCTCTGTGGCAGCCACAGGACTGATAAAACTCCGACCAATCCATGCTCTTCACACCGAAAAGCAAAAACCAATGAGGTGCTTTCATGTCTAGTTCTGCATCCGCCCCCCTCTCTCCCTGCCTACTTCGTGCGTGCAAAGTCTTCACCTGTCGCTGTTGCCGGTTTGTGGGGGCGTGGCTTGGACGGACTCACTGACGGGAGGGGGAGCAGCGGGGTGGAACTTAGAGGAGGCAAGAGGAGGTGCTATTTTCAAATCTTGCTAGCTCTCTTGCTAGCTTTCCAACATTACCAACCCTACCTTTAATGCACACATCAGTGGGATAATACTGTCTATGAAGTTAAAACATGTGAGCACACAGCTGATTTAAGGACCAAAGACAGCCTGAAACAACAGTTCTTTCACAAATGTTACATAGAATCTGAGTCGGATCTGTGATTGTGTATTTATGTGTCACTAGTTGATTTAGTCTCATGTGGGAAAAACTATGTATGAACGCTTCATGTCTAAAACCTTGAGGGTGGAAGTTCCATTTCCATTTGACACATATTATACCTGGGAAAAGGGAATGAAAGAATTATAAATTCAGGAGACAAATATATGTTGAGGATCATGTTGGTCACTAGTAAAAAAAAGCCAAACAGAGGCACCTAAGAGGGAGGATTGGGTTGAAGTAATGCACAATATTTATATGATGGAATGATAAAATTGATGGTAAATTTAAGAATTTGTGGAAAAACTGGGTTGACTTTGTATCACCACTGAGATCAGACTTTGTCGAGTAATAACATTGTATCCTATAAACCGGTTGGTTCTCGCTACAGACTTTAAATTTTCTTCATTTGTTCACATGATTATACGTTTTTCGACATCCTCCATTAAGAGGAAAAGGACTGTGTAAGAAGGGAATGGAAATAAGGAGAGAGAACTGGGAAAAAAGAAAACAAACCTGGACTTGTCTTTTGGCGCTTTTCCACTATACAGTTCGGTACCAGGAACAACCCTTTTTCATTACTTCATAGTACCTCCTCAAAGTGGGCGCGGTCATTGAAACTGCTGCGACTTCGTTTTATACGCGACACAAACACATAAACAATGGAGGACATGGAGGCGATGGTGTACTTGCTGCTGTATGAGGCTTTCTGTCTCACACAAAGCAAGAGAAGAGAAACCGAATCTCTGTAACGCTGTTGTTGGTATTTAAAAATGCTGGGTTTGATTCTTGTGTGGGACGGCTCATGACTCTTCCAGCGACTATCTGACCAATCAGTGGCCGGCAGTCTGTTGACGTCACATTTAGTATCGGCTCGGCTCGCTTGGAACCTCGGCAGAGCAGATACTAAAAAAGTACCAGGTACCAGGTACTATCCCTGATGGAAACGCAAAAAAAACTGAGTCGAGTAGAGCTGTATAGTGGAAAAGCGCCATCCATTTGTGTTATTCTGCTGTATGGATGACTATAACTTCATGTCTAAAAAAACTAAATCGAGTCCAGTTTCATCTATGGACACAAACATGTTTTTCTTCATCATTTATTATTGTATCTGACCTTGCATCCATCTTGCCAGAGCCGTATCCGCCCCGATCGCCACCTCGATCGCCACCTCGGTCGCCACCTCGGTCGCCACCTCGTCCGCCTCTGAAGCCTCCGCGGTCGCCGCCTCGGCCCCTGAAGCCACCTCGGTCAAACCCCCCTCGGCGCTCTCCTCCGTAACCTCCTGACAGCAGGAGCGGGAGTGTAAGAGTGTCGATTAGGTGACGATTTGTAAACCGCTGACAGAAGGTTAATCATGTGACATTTTGAACCCTGCCTCATTGAGTCTAACCTCTTTCCATCGGGGACATCCCACCAGCGTCCTCAGGTTTAGGAGCCTTGCACTGGTTACACTCGTTACGCCACGAGAAGTTCAGGTTTCCACAGTTTCTGAAGGTAAAATGTAGAGAAAGGACAGTCATCAATGTATAACCATGTAGAATAGACAGGTGTGTATGTACAAAATGTTCATATCCATTCCTCTCTGGAAGTCATAAGTGGTCTCACGGGTTTGAACACTTCCAGTCTCCGGCTCTCTGCTGTCCTCCTCCTCCTCCTCCTCCTCCTCCTCCTCCACCACCACCACCTCCTCCACCACCACCACCACCGCCGCCTCCGTTGCCTCCTGGGAAGCCTCCACCTCGACCTCCTCCAAATCCACCACGACCCATCGGCCCTACGCAGAGCAACAACAGAACAAACCCGTCACATCTTCTGTCAGTGGAAAACGTGTGAATGATGATGCTTACCAGGAACGTATGTATTCAACGTATGTATCACTGAGATAGCTCATCTGTCCGTTTATTTATCCCTTATGCTTTCAACTGTATAATAACCTTTCAGTAGACAAGTTCTATCCAGTTTTTATTGTTGTAAAGGCCCATTTATGCTCAACGTTAAATACGGATACGGACGGAGCCTTCTGTCCGTGCTCCACATTAATTTTGTCCGTATTTCTGCACGTTTCCATAAAGCTTACGGATTCGGACCAAACGGAGAAGTACCACTGGAAACTGTGGGGGGCAGTGTTGCTGTCACTAACTGATACGTAGCTCTAATGAGACACATTACAGACACAAAAATTAACAATGGCTTTTGACTCTGTGCTGCCCCCTGGTGGATATACTGGTTAACATCCATGCCAACGTAAAGGACCCATGGAAGTATGTGAGAAGTGACGGTAACATCATTTAAAAAGGACGTATACATTTTCGTACGTACGTTGAGCATAATTGGGCCTTAACACGCAAATGAAAAAATGAGACATAACTTCTGAAAACATTTCATGTTGCCTTTACAAAATGCCAACCTTCGGAAACAAAATTTAAGCTGAAAAACATCGGGCTCACCTCCTCGTCCTCGACCCCCCCTCATGCCGCCTCGGCCTCCGAAGTCAGCTCTCCGAGTGGCAAAGGACACCTTGATGGGATTTCCATTGAATTCTTTCCCTGTTTAGGACAGACAAATGACAAATGTCACGAGAGGATAAGAAACACAGAAGCCTTAAATCACAAAGTGGACGGAAATGAAGACAAACACTGAATTTAACAAAAGAAAAATTGTAGTTTCCGAAGCGGGAAAAAGAATAATAGCATCCCATATATCCATAAATAACCTCTGTGGCATAAAAATGTATATTTCAACCAAATTATTACTGATAAGACATCTTCTTCTTCTTCGTTGAAAGTATAATGTTACCAAGCAACACTATTTAAAAAGGTCATGAAGTGTCTTGATGAAGACAAAAGACTCACCATCAAACCAGTCGATGGCAGCTTTAGCTGAGGGGGGATCATCGAAGGAAACCGTAGCCTCTCCCTTCAGCTTCCCTGTATCTCTGTCTGTGTACAGGTTGATCATTGGAAGGCCTGTCTTCTTGTTGACCTAAAGGAGGAGACGGGGGGCAATGCGGTGACTGGATTAGGCTAGTAGAGATGTGTCATTAAAACCGATTTCGAACTTTTGGAGTAGCGTAAATGCAACTGTTAAAGAGATCGTGGGATATATGATTCCACACAACTGTTCTGTAATGTATTTAGGGGACATAGAAGAAGCTACACAAAAGAAAGACAGATATCTAATAACATTTTTACTTAAAGCCAGCAAAAAAGCTATAACTAGAAGCTGGTATAAAAAGAACAATGGTTAGAGATTGTTGAGGATACTTTTCTAATGGAAAAGTTAACACACCAGTTAAGACTTAAGAGCGATATTTTTGAGAAGCGTTTGGGAAAAATTGATCATTTACATGAAGCACCATACTAAAAAATAATTAATATTTTAAATACGAGAATACTGTAATTAAGAGAATACCCATTGTCTGTCCATGATGACTTGTACAACCGATTCTGATGCTGTTCGTTCATTCTTGTTTTTTTTCTCTGTGGTGTTTTTTGTGGTATGTATGTTATATTCTATATGGAAACTAAATATTGTATGTATTAAAAAACAACAACAAAACGATTAACTGAATAATTGTTCACAGGGACCAACATCGACTTTTGTGCTGTGGTCATTTAATTAATTTGTTTTTAATTTAACAACTACAATCAAGAGTTGAGCTGTGTAGTCTAGAATGAAGGGTTCATTAACAGAGCAGCTGGAGAGCAATTTTCACTTTCAGCCACTAGGAGGAGCTCTAAAACCGCCACCTTATTACATTGTTTTGAGGTTGATCCATTGTTTACTCCTGTCTTGACTCAGTAGTAAGTTATCCTGCTATAAAGCTGACTGGAGGGGAACATGACACTGATGAAGCCACACAAAAGTCCAGTGTGGAAAAACTTACAGAAAGTAAAGGATCATCTTGTCAGGAGTGAAATATGTGGAGCAGAGGTGAGCTATCGTGGTTTAACATGGACAAAAAGCTGCTGTCGGCAGTGGCAGTTACTGAGGGAGACGGACCTGACGCTAATCGCCTAGTACGTAAACATTTATAGTGGCTGCTCAAAAGTGTGACAATAGCCGCAGAAAGAAAAAATGGTGTGAAAATGTCCCAAGATGCTTATCATGTATGTCTGTACTGTTAATTCAATATATGACTGAATAAATTAATACGGTTGACCGATTCTTCTGTTGATGCCTTTGATCTGAGCAGTGACTGAACATGTGATGATGGTGAAATACCTTAATAATCCCAATCTGTTTAAAAAAGTCGGCCACTGATTCAACAGTGTAGTCGTCTCCCAGGCCTTGCACGAAGATGGTGTTATTATCAGAGTTATCCTGGTCTTGCACTGTTGGAAGATGACATGAAGAGATGCTAAGAAAGCAGCAAGAGTCTAACTGGACACCAGACGTATCAACATGTTAGTCTTTCATCTATTCCTTTAGGTCAGGCATTGTCAGGATACGGTGGTAGGTAACAGTACAAAATAAAACACAGTACTTACTGAAGCCTGGTCCTCCATGTCCATATCCCGAGTCCCTTGGTCCTTTGAGAGGACAAAAAAATATCAGTTGTGTAAAAAAAAAAAAACAGACAATGAACCACAACATTCATCTTACACACTGTAACTTCCTTTCATTCACCCTTAGTTCTCACCAAAAGGTTCCACTATCTCATCTAATCTTTCAATCAATTTAATGTACGTACTGTACCATGACTGCCAGTTTGCATAAAAATGCACATTTTACCATCACATTTTTCATGATTACACACCTCACAGCACTTGTACACAACAAGCAGCTGATGTCATCTTAAAGTCCGGAGAACAACTGTACGAAACCAAATTGCCCAAATGATTGAGAAACTGATTTCCATTGGAATTTGTCAGAATAACCACCATACTTCTCACAACCAATTTCATATTTTCTGGTTGTTGGTTTTATTGTTTGATCCAGCAAGTAAAGTGACCCACATTTTGTTCTATGACACTTCACACAGAGCCCAACAGGTCGGCTCTTGAATATGATGCACCACAATTCACACCACATTTGCGTTGGCGAATTTCTTCGTACTGCATAAGGTCATTCCCGTTCACAGAAAGTGAGACAACTCTTGGAGCCACGTCCGACAGATCGCAACACAATCCTTTTTTTGAGTATGTCCACCATCAGCTGTCATGGTGATGCATGTTTCCATTCATTCCTTTGTCTACTTTAGTCGGTAGACAGCTTAACAATGGCTTCATGGATTTCCTCCAACATCTTGGGAATAAGAACAGCATGTTTGTTGTCCTGAGAGCATGACAGATGTCAGAGAGTTTTGTAATTTATCACAACCATGTGATAAGTAATGAGCACACTTCATGTTCACGCACGTTCATAACAACTTCCAATGTTGAAGTTTCACCTTTTTGAAGATGGACTGAGACACTGGCTCAGTTTCATTGACCAGAACGTCAGGAACCAGATTAAGGGTTCCTTCTTCAGAGTCCACAGCTAAACCCCTTACATCACAATATATGAACCACCTCAATGACAAATCTGGCAAGAAGTGACAGTGAAACCAGAGCAGCCATTTTTTCACAAACCAACCATTCTTCTTTACTTTAAAGAACATCACTCAGTGAACGGACCACACAGCACTATTCTCGGGCACAACTGGTTAATGATTTATTGTGTTTCCAAAAACAGCTCAAGAGAAACACACCTTTCCCATGGTATTGCCATGTCATCAAGGCTAATATGTACAGGTAACGTGAAAACTCACGATTTCAACGTATTTGAGTGTCCTAGGATGTCAAGTTTTGGCTTCACTTGGGACAGAATGATTGGTAAAGTCATTTCACTTGTATCATCCATACTTTACATTACAGATGCATTTGAGTGAGGGACCATTATCCATCAGTTCTATCAAGTTATCATATATCTGTGGACTATTTATGAAAACAGCACTTTTCTTCCATAAACATTCCATAAATGCTTTACACGGCAATGACAGTCTTACAAAAACTAGAAATGTTTCATGAGAAAACATCTACAAACTGTTGCTGTTGTGTTTTTCTTCTTAAAATCAGTTTGAACTGTTTTACCACTGTTGTTTGTAACTTTTATGGTGTTATTTAAGGCAAGGGTTAGGGTTTCAAACACTGCACCCTGCTGTACTGTAAATTCAATAATTCTAAAATAACATTATTCATGTCATAATTTGTATTAATACTGTAAATATAACACACTAAAAACACTGGTGTTGTTCTTTTGATGGTAAGACATATCATGGTTATCACTGGAGACATCCAAATCAGGTTTTTATGGCGCCGATCCAGATCAGAGTTCTTTAATAAAGTGTTTCTGCCGACACCAGGTCTGATCTGATATTTACACTGACCTACATTTGATTATAATGTATCAAAGACATTTAAATAAAACACTCTTGGTCCAACCACCAGAGGGCCTAGTTCAAAATTATTAAACTGATAAATTCAAATTATAGATGTAATGTGAATTAAAGTTTAATTTGGGGAATATGACTACTGAAGCTGACATGATGTGATCAGGTAGATCATTTTATTAGATTTCCGTGCCTTCAATGTTGCCTTCAGGAACTGCTTTCAATAACAGCTGGTATTATTTGCTGCCAGCAAAGATTTGACATATTAACCCATTAAAAGCAACAGTCAGTGCCAGATAAAAATGTAAAGCGGCTAGCTGAATGTTTCATACACTGACCTCTGCAAATAAGAAATATGGCGGACAAGAGAGTCCATAACAGATGTGTTAGGATCAGTGAATGCATGCATTTCGGCAATTGCGGTGTTAGAATTTAGTAAGTTGCATTGGTGCGTCCAAATAATTTTTCCCATTCACACACTAATCTTCAGTCGTACTCGTATATGAAGTGAATAGCAGCACTGTAGAGGTAAGCTATAATAAAGGAGAGCAGTGCTGCAACACCAGCAGGCTGAGGAGGACAACACACAGGAGAGTTACTTATTTTAGCCGATACTGACTCATTACAACATGTCTAGATTAACCTGATACAATCCTTAAGATGGTCTCAGGTCTCAGATGTTATTACCATAAAAACACTATTGTCGATGTCACTGACTTCTTCATCTTCTGGGTGTTGTGACAAATAAATAATAACATATATAAAATCATGGTAACTTTAAGCTGAATTATTTAAATATTAATGTCAGTATCTGTTTGTCCCCACCACAGACCTCAGATATACCATCAGTCACAAACATAAACCTTCCTTCAGTAAAAAGCAAACCTATAACATACAATCAGACAAATTAAACCACATGTGATCACCAGCCTTTAAGTACACAATAGACTAATTAATTGCATTAAGTTTTAATCCCAGCTGGTCAATTGTTTCTAATGGACTAACCAGTTGTCAAGAACCAAAACCTTTTCATTTACCTGTAGAATGAGCATCAAGTTACTGGAACTTGATATCATATCTTGGCTTTTCAAGCAAACCAGTTTTAAACCGTCATCTCAGGGAAGTTGCACTGAGACTTCTCTCTACAGGTTTTACAGCAATGCTGCTATTGAGCGATTTCTTTCACCTTCAGAACATACATTTTATTTCATCTGTTCATATGTAACACATGACCTGCCTCATGCTGTTCATATTTAATTTCTTTTGTTGATTTCAACAGATTACCCCGTCAACCACTGTTGGTTTGTGACTCAGTGTAAGATATGAGACGACCAACCAAACACCCATCGATCAGATTCAAACACCCAAGACGCAGTAAAGCAAAGGCTATGATGTTGACATGCAGCTCCCTCTGTTGGACTTTTGAAGTCACTGTAGGTTCTTACCTGTAATGTCATGTCATAGTGAACATTATGCACTATTACTCTACCTTTGGGCAGTGGTGGAAGAAGTACTTAAAGAAGAATAAAGTAAAAATTAAAAAAGTAAAATTCCTGTATTAAAAATCCTTCAACAGAAAAGTATTATGAGCTTGATGTAGTTAAAGTATTGCAGTAAACGTAGTGGAAAGTCTGAAAAGTAACTAAAGCTGTTAAATAAATGCAGTGGAGTAGAAGTATAAAGTAGCATCACATGGAGTAAAGTACAAGTACCTCAAAATTGTAATTAAGTACAGTACTTGAGTTAATGTACTTAGTTACTTTCCACCACTGCTATTGGGTTGCACTTTGAGAAGTTAAAAGAACAATAAGTTTGACCTCTTCTGTCATATTCATGTCTTTCCAACAGCTGGAAACCATAATAGGCTGAACATAATCACGTTTCTCTGCATGTGCTTACACTCCTCTGTATAATCAGGGATATCAGTCTAATAGCGAAATACATTTTTCCCCCTCCATTTACTCTTTTCCCTCTTCATGCTTTAAGTATACTGATCTCCCCCTTGTTTTAGCTTCAACTCTTAAAATCAACAAACCTTTTTTGCTCAAGAGTTTTTTGTCACTTACCACCAAACTTATTGAATCCTCCACGATCGCCCATTCTGATGAAGAGGAGGAGAAAAACGACACACACTGAAGGCTTGGCGCTGACAGCGACTTCCCTCAATGGGTTGTGGGTAACCTTCACTCTCACTGACTCTCCATTAAACCCACCCCTCTTCATTTGGCACTTGTCCCACTGAACTCCTTCTCAATCTTTTGAATAAACCTCGAGGACAAGAGGCCAGTTTAAAGACCTTGTCTTTATGGCAAATATGTTAACACGCAGATGAAAATTGGCCATTTAATAACCAAAACTTTTATCAAGTCTTTCTGTGACTTGTACATACCCATGTTCTTTCAACATATAACTTGGTTTTGTGTCAATTTACCAACCCAAACATTAACACCTTTGATCCGAGGACAGGTGTTGGATATTTTTAGGTCTCAGGCAATCTGTACTCCTAACAAACCCAAAATCTTTGAGGTTTTTTTAATGTCCTCTCAAATTATTGTTTAATTTTTCTTCCCTACAACTACAGCATCACTGTTAACTGTCTGTGAACTGCCTTCCCCCAATTACGCAATTTCCCAAATGGTGGCTTACGAGCAGAAAGCCAGCCTGGAGAGAGGATAAGAGCCTAGGAGAAGATTCAAAGATTGATTAAAGCAGAGTATGACACAGTAAGGGCTGGTTGGGGAGGTGGTGGTAACACGTGACAAAGCAGGTGATGGTAATCTCTTTTCGCATGTTAGTGTGCGGGCCTTGGTTTGCTTGCCAGGGAAACATTTTTTGGCAAGTTCTTCCATAGACTAAGAGACTAAGGTCTAATGATACTTTATATTTTTCTTATTGTCAATAAACCCCATGATGAGGAGTCCCAAACTTATGGAAGCGTATTGCTGCCACGCCAGAAAAAGAAAAGCATCAATATCACTTTATAACTACTTAATCATGTTTTATAGCACTTAATATTTTAAACTCTTCATTATGAAATGATATTTCAAGGGGTTGTACTGGCCAGTTTTGATTAATTGGGGGAGTCTATGGATCCCGCACATGCTCAGTGGTATCTGCCTTACACAGAACTACTCTCTGGAGACTGAAAACATGACTGCTGTTATTAGTCTTTGGAGCCATTTCTAAACAAACTAACGTGACCAAACTCTTCATAATGAAGGAACACGTCACCCAGTTCAGTGATGTTACTCACTGACATGTTGTTAATAGTTTTTGAACATCTGAGGTCTACAGCACAGAGGAATACGATTTATCAGGCTTTGGATACGGACATAATACTTGTTGCTAGGGCTGTCACCAAAAAATCAAGTTCAAATGAAATCTAAATGACCCGCTCCCCTGCCCTGTGCACACCAGGCTGAGTGTGCCGAACGATACGCAGTCAGATGAGGTTGTACATTTGCCGCTGCTCCGCTCATATGCGGGTGAGCCCAACGAGCTGTATTTTACAGAGTCAACAAACAGCCTTATCTTTGTTTGTGACTTTGCCGGGGAACCCTAAAATACTTCCACACTCAACTTCTCAGATGTTTTGGTGTCATGATTGTCTGCTCAGGACGACTCCGCTCGCTATTGTCCTCCATTTAAACAAAACAACACTACATTAACATTAGCTCAGTTTACTGATAGGCCAACAAGTCGAGTTAGTGACGTTTTAAAGCCCCCTCTGCTGGACCACGAAGCAAACTAATTCAAATGGTCTGATGCGCAGGCTGCAGCCTACATTTTGAACAGGTCATTGCAGTCGAATCGAATATCAACGTTTGAATGAATGTTTGAACTTCAAATAAAAAGTGACAGCCCAACTTGTTAATAGATCAGTTCATTGTTGGTTTGGATCCAAACATTCGATTTGTTGATGATAAGAAAAATATGGAAAACCACCAGACATATTCTTGAAGTGATGGTTGTTGACTTTAGTCTTTTTATGGGATCAGTTGACAAGAGCAGAAATATAGAATATTAATGTTTAAAGGTTTACTGGCCAAGTTAGCTGAATTTCTTTCACAGTTCTCAGTATGGCTAACAAACTAAAACACCAACATTTATTGTGCTGCTGAAAGTTTGTTTCAAATGTGTCTTTACTTTACTTACTCATTAACAGTTGCTTTTGCTGGTTTCACACCATACCTTCATAAACCTACACTTCATAATACCAGAGGTGCACAAGGAGCTTTTTACTTACACTTACATGTTGCTCCATTCTCAATTTTAAAACTCTAAACCAAGAATACCCAGAAAACAAAGAATCTTAACTCCTCGGTACATGAAGAAAAATGCTTTTGTCAAACAACACAGGCAGAATTTCAAGTGATATGCAAAACATTAGTGCTCTGTGCTTCACAGTGTGAGGATGAGATTGAGATCTACAGACTGTAATGATAGGAAAGGAGATTCAAATCCGTGATGAGGGAACACACAACGAAATGGAAAACTAGTTTGTCTATAAGTCAATCACTAACATAACGAGGTTACAAATTACAATACATGGAATACTGTGCAACCTCTGTGATAAAAACAAAACAACTTACCATATCAAATTCTGTTTTTATGACTCCACCTCAGGTCAAGCAAGTGTCTTGTCTTTATTGTCCTGTATAAATTATTGGGTTTAAACAGGTTTGCCCCATCCCCAAATCTATTGATCTGTATTTTTTTTGCATTGATGTATTTCCTTCGAATATGAACAGAAACGCAGTTTGATGTACAGACAAACGATTTTGGCCAACTTACAAGTTGTGAACATTAAGTTGAACTTAACAGTTGCTTATTTTCACATCCAGCAGTTATGGAGAAACATTATCATTCGTGTTTCTGTCCAACCTGCTGAATGTAAAGTCCAATATTCTCTCTTTTTAGCTGTTTTAATCTCTACCAACTCCTGAGGGAAATATCTAAATGCTCCACTATGTTCACCAGCTAGTCTACAGATAACTGTGTCTGTTTGGTGCTGAGCAGGTAGTGGACAGTGTATAGTTTTGTTTTTTTTAGTTTTCTCTCTGAAATCAACATAATGAGAGCAGCTGAGAGTGAACCAGAACAGTAAAGCTGCAGCTAAACAATGAGCTGAAACTCAACTATAAAGCTCCGTAAAGCTGAGAGGAAGCTGCAGAGTCTCTGATAATTCTCTGTAGGTTCAAACACATCACACACTGAGATCAGACAGTGTTATTATGGAAAATATTGATTATAGCCGGTTTTAAGTTGAAACTCTTAGAAGTTGCATTTCTGAGCTTCAAAATCATCCACCACAAATTAATTCTCAACCTGTCAGAAGTGTTTAGTTTTCCTTTTTTTGTGGAACAGAGCTTTCTCTCGCACAAAACATGTTGTGTTATGCGGTTTTGTGGATACTTCTAACCTGATTCTGACTTTGTAATGTCAAAATCTGACCCTATGCAGAAGTTGAATTATTTTTCCTTCTTTCAGTTGTGCACTAAGAACTTAAAAATTAGTTTTTTCTTTTTAAGGTTATTTCCCTTCTTAATTAGAGCATCTAACTCTTTTTTTCTGAGCACTGGCAGTCGGCAGCCTGCACAGTCAACCCAACAGAAGCCTTTTGTGTTTAAAGAAATGGAAAGCAGGAGCAGAACCGCTGACAGGAGAAAGAATTGCTTTAGTAACACACAGCACCAGATTCTGTCTCTATATCACCATGAAAAAAAAACACCATTATATGGTTATATGTTGCAGTTCAGATCAGGCAGGGTTTGTTAGTTGCTGTAAAACCTTTATAATGAGACATTGATATTTGACATTAAAAACGTTGTATTTGTGCTGTTGAAGTTTAGAAATCTTACTTAAAACAAAATATTTGTTTATGGTTGTACTTTGGCATTTCCTCCAGCATTTCCTCTGCTCTGAAGGGAATCAGTGAAACCATGACGGCCCCCCCCCCCTTTTTTTTCAGTTGCCTGTCAAATGATGGTAATTTGAAAGATTTCATACAGAAACCCATGTAAACCGCTGCTCTCTTGCTTCCAACAGTAACAGCCACACAGTCGACTTTGAGGTTTTCTGACCAGCATTCAGCCATAAGCAGCTCATCTTAATGAGCCCAAAGAAGCTCCAAACCCATACACACTACGATCTCAAACTTTTTGAGATACACAAGTTTACAAGATAAGAGGTAATTTGAAACACTACCTTGGTGTTGCCTATACAAGATCCTTTAGTGAGCTCTGGGCATTTTTTGGGAGTTGAAGCTCATTTCAGCTTTTTTTTTTTTTTTTTAAATCAAGCTGTCCAAGATATTTTCTTGAGTTCAATGTGCTGCATTCAGGAGCTTGGGCAATATTAATGATTCCAAGTTGCAAATTGTAGTCGAAAATGACCTAAATGCATTCCACACATTGGGAGAGTGGAACAGCATCATATGTCAAGATGAAAAGAAAATATTTTGAATATCCAGATATTGATTTGCTGCATATTGCCCAGCTCTAACATCCAGGCAAAGGCAGTTTATGTTTACTAAAGGTGGGCAGAGACCTTCCAATACGTCTTGTTTTGAGTATTAACATTAATGTCAAATCTGTCACGTTCCTCTTTTTTCTACATGCACAATGAGGATGTCATCAGTTCAGAGAGTTCACACCATACACAGACTTAGTGGTAATAAATCATGACCCACATAGAAGCCTTTTTTTGGAGAGGAAAGGCGCGTGTCGTGATTCATGACAGTTACTGATATACTCTTGCACATTTTACTGTGTTCTGGTGACTGTCACAAATCATGCCTTTCCCCAACATGAAAGTATCTGCGTTAATTGATATGAGTGATTGACTCAGGTGTATCAAATGTTGTGGTGTCACCACACAGAGTTGCAGCACAGGACTCAGTTTAATTAAGGGCAGACTTTTAATATGTACATATGAGAGGGAACCGGAAAATTAGCGGAAGCCATCGATAGCACAGACGTAAAGTGTGATTATCAGACTTACCACAAGGTCTACAATGCCTACAGCTCGATGAAACTAAAACTGTGACAGAAAGGAAGAAGATTGACCACCGTGGAAAAAATGCCGGCAGAATTGCAGGAGGCTCTGGACACATTAACAAAAGGCGACAACAGGGATGGTTTCCAGGAATGGGAGAAGCGCTGGGACGAGTGTGTCACGAGCTCGTAAGCAGCATTAGAAAGGTACTATTGAAGTATATGAAATCATTTTATTTGACAATTCCAGGGATTTTCAGGTCCCCCCTCTTATGTGTCCACCTAAAAAAGGTGTATGGAGTTAACGTGGCTCTGAAAACAAACCAAGATTTGTGTCAGACAGAAACCGGATGAATTGCCTTGTGGGTATTTAGGAATCACTGGGATTAATCTCCCTGAAGAGCAAGTGGGAGGGGAAATAATGACAACACCTCTCGATGGATTTTAGCTACGAATGTGGAACAGTACCTTCTCTCTTTTATAACCTCTCTTCACAGTTCCACATGTTGCCAGACATGAGGATAACATGGAAACTGGGTGATATCTAAAGACTTACCCCATGCCGCCTCTTCCTCTTGGTCCGCCTCGGCCTCCTCGGTCAAAACCGTGATCATGTCCACCGCCACCACGACCTCCAAATCCACCCCCACGGCCCCTGCCACTGTGGCCATCCTGGCCTCCATAACCTCCGTCTGAACCACCGTAACCTCCACCACCTCCTCCTCCACTCAACGGTGGGCTTTCGTCTCCGTATCCTAAATGAGAGTTGAGACAATCAGACCTCAACTGAATTAAATGACAGTCAGTGGGGATAATCAACCATTACTTAAGAAAAAGTTCCGGTTATTCTATTATCATTTAATCTGACGTTTATTTTAGTGGCAGAAAATAGTGAAAATGCTTGTTGTTATTTCCCAGAGTCAGTGGTTACATCTTTAAATGTCTCGTTTTGTCTGATCAACAGTTTACGACAAAGAAAAAGCATTAAATCATCACATCTGAGAGGCTAACACCAGCGGTTTCTTTGTCACATTTACCCAAAACATTTAGTAAAACAATTCTTCGATGATCAAAATCTTTGCAGATAAATTTTCTGTCGATCAAGTAGTCGCTTTATCACTAATCATTGCAATTGTTGTTCCTATGAAAACTGTCAGAAATGACATGTAAAATCTGGTGATGGTCATGTTCAGCTTTGTCCCATCTGCGCTCACATTTGCTTCTTTTCACTTGGGAAGTAATCTAAATACACATCTGATCAATAGAAAGTTCATATAAACCCATCCCTCACCTCCACCTTGACCACCATACTGGCTCTGCTGACTGTAGCTTTGTGGAGGGGGGGAGTTGTAGCTTGAAGGATGGTTGTAGTGACCTCCTCCGTGTTGGGGTGGTTGTTGAGTCCCACTGCCCCCATATCCACCAGACTGACCTCCGCTGCTCCCATAGCCACCTCCGCTCTGTCCACCGCCTGGTGGCTGGTTGTAGCCAGCGGCCGGTGAGTTTCCTTCATAGCTGTGAAAGTTGGGGAGAAGAGACGAATTGAAGAATTAAGAAGTGCTCAGGAAGAACGCATCTTTTCTGAAGCACATTTACAACCATCCTCGAGGAGACCACTTTGCCAGGGCCGCTTTCCTGGATGTCAACCACAACTTTTGGCACACAGTTGGTGGAGTCTTACCCTCCAGAGGATGAAGAAGGAGGCTGCTGCTGGCTGTAACCAGAGAAGGATGACTGCTGGTTGTAATTGGTGCTGGACGGTTGGTTGCTGCTGCTGCCGCTGCTGCTGCCGCCGCCGTAGCCTCCAGAGCTGTAGGACTGACCCGAGTGATTATATCCACCTCCACCCTGGTTAGACGGTGGAGAACCATATCCTCCTGTAACACAAAAGGAGGAGACAGAACATACAATTAGAAATATCAACCCCCACAACGTGCAACTTAAAAGGAGAGATGAGCCTTGATGAGTCTTCTTCTACCTGACTGAGTTTGTCCATAGCTGCCATATCCTCCCTGACTGTAGGAGCCAGGACTGCTGTCAGAGCTCTGGTTGTATCCTCCGTAACCCTGCTGACTGTAACTCTGGCCAGACGACTGACTGTAGCCCTGGTTAGCACCAGCACCGCCACCGCCTCCACCTCCACCTCCACCTCTACCTCCACCATAGGACCCATAACTGGAAGAAGTAAAAACAGAAACACCAACAATAAACAGATTGGATACTGATGAATCTTACATCAATGTTACTTTTAATGGTGGTTTTTGGATCCTTTTGAATTATTTCACTTATATTCTGACCTCGATATTTGATTTGTTTGGCTTTTTCTTGTTTTATTGATCAATGTGATGTTTTATTCTTTGCTCACATTGTGCGGAGTCCAGGAAGACCAAATAATAAATAGAGAATAATGAAGAGTTATTATCTTTATATAATGTTCCATAAGGATCATAACATAGAAAATGTAATTCTTACATTGTTAAAACTATTATTTCCATGGATTCTCATACTTTAATATTATTTTTAAAGACCTGAAATTCTCATGAATCCAGAAATTAAAGAGTTGTGTGTTAAACTTGCCTATGACATCTCTATGACTATCTCTATGACTCTAAATGTGTTTTATGGAAATTACAATATATTCAAAAACTAAACGAATACGAACAAGTGAGTCTTAGAAATCTCCCGTGACCTTCTTTGTAAATTAAATGACCCCCAGACAGAGTCTTGATCTCAGTTTTAAGGTTTATTATTTGTCTTAACAGTTAATGATTAAGGATTACTTCACTTACCCCTGGGAAGACGGTGGGGAATAGTCTGTGGAATAAATAAAGATGGAGTGATAATATTATAATCTTGATTTTTAAAAGCACACATCAAACATGGCTGATTCATATACAATGCAATGATAATGATCAAATATTAATATTTTTGATCTGAGGGAGGGGTGTGGCAATAACAATAGGACACATTTCTCAAACTCAAGAAGAGCAGGGCACTGGTTACTGGGGTGAGTTGAGGTGCCACGGCTGATGCGATGACGCCAACGAACATACAGTGGCGCTGTAAGCTGTAGCAACAATGCTGGCCGTATGTCACATCTGGCTGTATGTCACATCTGGCTGCAGCATCACACAGCAGCTGAAACGATAAGCGCGTCTCCAAACTGAGACAAAGGTTGTGCGCATTTACGCACGCTGTACAACAGCAGTGGTAACTTCATTAATCGATCAGGATCTAATGGCAATTAATGATCTGTTGAACATTTACACAGATCAGCTGTTACACACAGACTCAGATGTATAAGGTGGGATTGTTTATAATAAAACAAAAGTTATGAATGAACCCTGGGTGCCAGCAGCGCTGTCAGGACATTTTCATTTTTTAGTAGCTGAAATTATTTTAGGTAGTCCAGAGTTTGACTGAAGATTAGGCTGATATCATTAAATATCAATTTGATATAATTCAAGAGAGAGAGACAGAGAAGTTAACATAAACACCTAACTGCTTGTAGCAATCTGCGCTGGTCTTTGTCAAATAGATGGTTTTATTTGCATAGAAAGTGCCCATTTTGCACTGAATATACCCTGTGTCTTTATTATTGCATATTTGGTATTGCAGTAATCCTAAAGTAACGGAAAGTAATCAAATTAAAATACTTTAATATTGTTGCACTTGGATTACGTTACTGACTACATATTTTTAACAAGTAACTAATAACTGTATGGGAATACAATTTTAAAGTAACGCTCCCAACCCTGCTTAAAATGTGAGGTCACCAGATAACACGGTCACCAGATAAACCGTAACACCGGGCCGCCATACTGTAGCACAAGCTAGCAGTTAGCACATCGAGAGCGGACCACGGTTGCATTCACTTACAATGAGAATTAGCCACTGGAGCTAACTGCTAACGGTTAACCCAACCCAATACAGTCTTCTTGGTTAATAACAACAACAACACAACGGTGTTAACTAACCCTTTTTTATTTATTTCACCCTGTAGTCGATGTTATGATATGGCATTAATTAAAACGACACTATTTAAGGCACTAATTTAAACATATAGGTTAATTATACTAACATTAACTAGTCACGACTCTACCGACCGGTCATATCAGGATCATTGTGTGCTTTTCTTACCGTTAGACGCCATTTGGACCTTAAATAAAAGCTATAACTCAGTCTGTTGTTAAAGGACGACCTGAATGGAGGACGAGGGTAAATATGAAGATGGATACCGGCGTCCTGTCACGGTGCTCCGCTGCAGCTCCGCTACTCGCCACCAGAGGGCGCTCTGAGTCAATGACTGGATACCGGCGTCCTGTCACGGTGCCCCGCTGCAGCTCCGCTACTCGCCACCAGAGGGTGCTATGACTGACTGGATACCGGCGTCCTGTCACGGTGCCCCGTTACAGCTCCGCTAATCGCCACCAGAGGGTGCTCTGAGTCAATGACTGGATACCGGCTTCCTGTCACGGTGCCCCGTTACAGCTCCGCTAATCGCCACCAGAGGGTGCTCTGAGTCAATGAATGCATACCGGCGTCCTGTCACGGTGCCCCGCTACGGCTCCGCTACTCGCCACCAGAGGGTGCTCTGAGTCAATGACTGGATACCGGCTTCCTGTCACGGTGCCCCGCTGCAGCTCCGCTACTGGCCACCAGAGGGCGCTCTGAGTCAATGACTGGATACCGGCGTCGTGTCACGGTGCTCCGCTGCAGCTCCGCTACTCGCCACCAGAGGGTGCTCTGAGTCAATGACTGGATACCGGTGTCCTGTCACGGTGCTCCGCTGCAGCTCCGCTACTCGCCACCAGAGGGTGCTCTGAGTCAATGACTGGATACCGGTGTCCTGTCACGGTGCTCCGCTGCAGCTCCGCTACTCGCCACCAGAGGGTGCTCTGAGTTAATGACTGGTTAAAGCAGGGCTGGCAAACATGAGGCCTGCAGAGGGCTCCAATCCGGCCCTCTTTCCTTCCTGTCTTCTTTTAATTCTTTCTTTCTTTCTTTCTTTCTTTCTTTCTTTCTTCTGTCCTTCCTTCCTTCCTGTCTTCTTTTCATTCTTTCTTTCTTTCTGTCTTTCTTTCTTTCTTTCTTTCTTCTGTCCTTCCTTCCTTCCTTCTTTCTTTCTTTCTTTTTTTTCTTTCTTCTGTCCTTCCTTCCTGTCTTCTTTTCATTCTTTCTTTCTTTCTTTCTTTCTTCTGTCCTTCCTTCCTTCCTTTTTTCTTTCTTTCTTTCTTCTGTCCTTTCTTCTTTATTTCTTTCTTTCTTTCTTCTGTCCTTCCTTATTTCTTTCTTTCTTTCTTCTGTCCTTCCTTCCTTCCTGTCTTCTTTTCCTTCATTCCTTTTCACCTCCCTTCTTTCTTTCTTTCTTTCTTTCTTTCTTTCTTTCTTTCTTTCTTTCTTTCTTTCTTTCTTTCTTTCTTTCTTTCTTCTGTCCTTCCTTCCTTCCTGTCTTCTTTTCCTTCCTTCCTTTTCTCCTCCCTTCTTTCTTTCTTTCTTTCTTTCTTTCTTTCTTTCTTTCTTTCTTTCTTTCTTTCTTTCTTTCTTTCTTTCTTTCTTTCTTTCTTTCTTTCTTTCTTTCAGGGGTCCTGTTCTTCCTTCCTTCCTGTCTTCTTTTCCTTCCTTCCTTTTCTACTCCTTTCCTTCCTTCCTGTCTTCTTTTCATTCCTTCTTTCTTTATATCTTTCTTTCTTTCTTTCTTTCTTTCTTTCTTTATTTCTTCTGTCCTTCCTTCCTTACTTCTTTTCCTTCCTTCCTTTTCTCCTCCCTTATTTATTTCTTTCTTTCTTCTTTCCTTCCTTCCTGTCTTCTTTCCCTTCCTTCCACCTGTCCTTCCTTCCTTCCTTCCTGTCTTCTTTTCCTTTTTTCCTTCCTGTCTTATTTCCTTTCTTCCTTCCTTCCTGTCTTCTTTTCCTTTTTTCCTTCCTGTCTTCTTTCCTTTCTTTCTTCCTTCCTTCCTGTCTTCTTTTCCTTTTTTCCCTCCTGTCTTCTTTCCTTTCTTCCTTCCTTCCTGTCTTCTTTTCCTTTTTTCCTTCCTGTCTTCTTTCCTTTCTTTCTTCCTTCCTTCCTGTCTTCTTTTCCTTCCTTCCTTACTGTTTTGTTTTCCTTACTTCTTTCTATCGTCTCTACCGAAAGGTCACATCTGGATTATTTTGTGGTTTTCTTACTGTTAGACGCAATTTGGACCTTAAATAAAAGCTATAAATCAATCTGTTGTTTATTGACATTCATACTTGTGGTTCTGTGTTATACATCTCATTCATTAATTGAACTATAGGTTCTGGACTTCATTTGTTTGATATTAGTTTAGAATAAACTAAAAAAGTAATCAATTCTGGAAAAGCTACCATATAAAGGAGAAAAAAAGGAATATTGCTTCTCCAAGGGGTGCTGTAGTCTCAAGATGTCAACTAAGCCCAGTGATTTCACAAGGTTAATAAGGACTGGGACCGTTTTTAATGGTTGGGCTGCTCTAGAAACAGATCTTCTTTAGTTTATTCTAAACTAATATCAAACAAATCAAGTCCAACATATCATGGTATTCTAATTTCTTATCATTAAGCTTTTAAAATACAACACATTGTTAAAGATGAAACCAAAAAGCAGTGTGTAGTCGGCTCACATTTCAGATGTCTATGAGTTGTTAACAGCTCCACCAAATAGTGATTTTTCCCTCTAAACTTCTCACGTGCTTTCATTTTACTTAATTTTCTTTGGTTTAAGAACTGATTAGACTGCTGACTGACATTTAATAAACTTACCTGACACGCCAGATGGTTCGTTACACAGAACCATTTGAGAAGTCGTCCATGAAATCTGTTTGATAAAGTGCAGGAACTCTCAAAACATACTAGAAGAAGATCAGTCCAGTTAGGGGTCGAAATAGCAGTTAAAGTCCCCACCAATAATTATATTATAGTTTTTTATGCTCGGCAACAAGGTTGAAAACTTAACAAAAAAGTATTTTTTTCTTTTTACTTTTCACTCTTGTACTTTTCAGAGCCTGTACTTTCTTACTTTTACTTGAGTAAAGGAGTTGAATTAGTACTTCTACTTTTACCAGACTTTTATCTATCTGTAGTACTTTTGCCACCTCTGCATACCACATAGGCAAGAAGAAGAACATGCTTGTGCTTTTTAATCAGTGCGTTGTGTTAATTGATACAGGCTGTGTTGTGTTTTACAGCATGCAAAACACACGTGTACATGTTTTATGAGAGCAAACTGTCTGCCTACATTTTAATGAATATATTTCAATGCTATGTGTTTTTATTTTTAAATAATATTTTAACTTATAATATTATGGTTTTGATTGGATTTCTTTGGAATCCCGTTTCCCTGGATTAAACCCTACCTCACAATTGTACTTGGGTACTGGAATAAACAGTACTTGGGAAAAAGTAATTCATTATAGTTACTCATTACTTCTCCCAAAAAGTAACTGAGTTAGTAACTGAGTTACATCAATGTCGAAGTAATTAATTACCAGGAAAAGTAACTATTACGTTACTTTAAAAAAAATTCTTTCGGGGGGCATTGGTCTAATAAGCAGCAACACAGATCTATCAGGACGCTTTGCTCTCACATGCGCTGCATTGATAGTCACATAAAGACACACGCACGCGCAGGAGATTGTGTCTCATTTGCGTCCTACTCTGTCTTTGGTCATGCCCCTAAGTGCAGCTACTCTTTGGCAGGGAGACAGAGAGATGCGCCGGTTCGGGTGAAAACCGCTTCGGTGAGGTCTGAAGAAGTAACGCCGCAATTTCTAGGCAGTAACGGTAACAGCGTTGTAACGGGGGAAACAGTAATTCATTTGATTACTCGTTACTGAAAAAAGTAGCGCCGTTAGTAACGCCGTTTATTTATAACGCCGTTATTGCCATCAGTGGTTATGTCTGGAATCAATCTCCATCTGTTAAGATCCTGTCTTATTTTACTTTATGTTACGGGTACTGGGTTGCAGCATCAATGGACAGTTGTGTGTATAGCTGAAATAGAAGAAAACAAAAGATGACACGGGAGACGTAGCTTGTCCTCGCTGAATCCTCCTCAGTTATGAAGGAAGACATCTGGATGCAGGCAAATCACAGTCTCACAGTGCCTCCTACTGGCAGGAACGTGGCAACTGCATCTGGTTTTCTATTATCTGTGCCAAAAATAAACCTTTTTGCAGCAAAACAAAATTTATCTATAATGTACTATTTATAAAGCTTTTAACCAACTAATTTTATAATATTGGTGTGCTAATCAAACAGGCCCAAAAACTGCTTGACACAGTGAAAACTCGGCCAGTGTTCATATAGTGGCGTAGTTAGTGAATGCTAAACGGATCTCAGATACCTTTCTAAGTTGTGCGTAGATAACTTCTGGTGGATATTTGGAGCATTGCTTATACTGTGAAGCTGACAACAGTGCTGTTATTGTGAACAAAAAACAAAATATGTCAAATAAAAAGGACGAGTCAACAACTTAAGAGAGTATGTTTGAGTGTGTTTGGCCTGTGAAATATGCGATTAATGGTGTTAGAAAGGCCAACCTCTTATTTTATTAATAATTTTGAGGCAGTTATTATTTGTAAAACATGGTGTTATGATGGCCAAGACTCATATTATTTTATTTGTTGATATATTATTTTTACACAACATCCCAGGCATTGCTGAGGAGTAACCCAAAAGCAATGTGACTAGTAGTGTAATTGATTATTTTCCGTAATGCGTAATAAATTTATATTTTTTGAGTAACGACCCCAACACTGGTTTTTAAGCCTGTGAAAAAATTGATGGAGATCTGGTTAACCCAAAGTAAAAAAACTTATCAAGAGACCAGGATGTCTTATGCAAGAACATTTATTGAAGCTTAATTGAGAACAGAGAGTTACAGTACAAGAAGTACAAGAGAAAACATTGCAATCAGACCAGAGTGTCCTTTTAGTGAGGGGGGCAGAAGTGAGGTGAATCCAAAATAGCCTGTGTCAGAAACAGGCTGAACTGAGGGGCTGCATAAAGGGCCAGTATAAGCACTGTGAATCATGCAAAGCTACTCTAGAAAGTGGAAACAAAAAAAGTAAAGCTGAAAATGAGCATAATAGGTCCCCTTAAAGAACTCTTCCATTTTTCTTTTACTTGCAAGGCTGAGCATTGGGAAGAGGGACACAGCGATCTACAACAGACCTGAAATCTACAACATTGACACCATTGAATGTCCCAGTGGTGGTTGTCGATTTGACTTTCCCGTTTTTGTACGTGCGGGTGAGGCGTGCTGTGTATGGGATTTTTGTTGTGTACCTATGTCCCATAATTTTGACACCGCAGGAGTGGTTTGGTGGGACAGTTACCGACACATCGACAGCAAGATTTTTCGACACACTTATGCTGCTCCCTTTGGAGATATCCTTTGTTACCGAAGCACTGACCTCAATACCTGTCTCGCCAACAAATGGGATTTTGCCAGTGAAGCTGGCTGTGACACCAACTGAGATGGAAGTGGTACTGTCCCACCTTTTCTCTTCTGAATACGACTTTGAGAGATGAACTGTTTTGGAAACTGTTCTACACTGATAATTGCTACTGGAAGCCTTGGTCATGACCTCTGGAGGATGACTAATCTTTTTAGCTGCTTTAAAGTTGTACTTGACATCAGAAATGCGGTCTGACTTAACTCTCCTGCTCATGACCAGGACATGGTAATGCCTGTACTTGTACTCCCAACCCTCCCAAGGAAGATAGAAGGACTTATTTCTGACATCCACCTTCCCAAGACCATACTCGTTCTTCCCAACAAATATGTTAACATTACGGCAGGTCCTGATTGCATCCTTAGGCACTGAACCATAGGAACCAGACTTAAACTCAAAAATCTCAAAATTGTCTTTGTTAACCAGGAGATAAAACTTAGTGCATGTATGTTCTTTGAAACCATACGCGTATTTGCACGTATTGCTTCCTGCGGCATGAAAACCTGCTGCACAACGACAATGGCAAATATAGTCACGACGATGTGTGTACCCGTTGTCATAATACACAGTTCCAGCAGGGAGACGACTACCAGAACTCCTGTACACCCATCTCAAGTTGGAGTTTGGAATCGGGTTATAGTAACTGGCCGCTCTCTTCTGTCTCAAGGTAGGAGAAGACAGAGTAAATTCATCTGTTAGCATTGTTCTGTCCGAGGTGATGTCAGTGGTCCTGTCCTCTGGCGGTGGGTCCAGTATGGAGACTGTATAAAAGAAAGGAGAAAGACATAGACACAATGTGTTAGTGTCATTGGTCTGCTGGATGCTGTCAAATGTTAAATTTGTTCAGGTCAGTCACTTCAAAGTTCACACTCCTAACTTAGTGCTCTCAGTGAGCCTCAGCTTGGAACGTGGAATTAAATGACGTCTCTGTGTCTGACCATGAAGCTGCAGTTTTAATTGTTGCACTTCCCTGTCCTGCCTCTAGGCCCACTGTCACTATCAGATCTCATGTTTTCAACTCTGAGTCCACCAATACTTTTCATAATGCCTTTTTAGTCTCTTTTCATCTTCATTCATCTTCTACTGATAATATATAACAATTTGATGGGCAACAAACATGTAAACTAATATGGTGTTGTCAAAGTGCTGGGTGATGAGAACCAGGATTTCAGAGAATTCAGCGATAAAACCACAGTTCTGTTTTGGAGGCCTGTAGATTAAAACACGTGGTACTGGGTCCTTATTATTGATACACACGTCTTGTTCCCATTTTTTCTGTGTCTGAATATTGCTATTGGGAAAGGAAAGCAGAAGAAAAATCTGTTCAAAGCAGTTGTTTCTAAATTGAGTGAAAAAATAATACATGAAAAATGTAAGCTGTAAGCAGTGATGATCGGGCCTTACAATACATACAAGACACGTTATACAAGTACGAAGGTGCCAAAATTGTAAAGTTTGTAAAATTCAAAATGGCTGACTTCTGTAGGGCTTATATTGTGGCTTCAAAACCTTTTTTAAAAGTCTTGATATGTCACATGTGCCTACGAAATTTTGTTAATCTACTTCAAATTTAATGGCGGGGGATTTGACTTTGAAATATTGTAGCGGTTGCTATAGAGCCGTTTTGACACACCCAAGCCCAGATGTCAAGTTTCTCCATTTGATGCAAATTTTAGTTTTTTCGGAAACTCATTAAACTTTGCACATTCAAAGTAAAATTGCATAAATAATATATCATATAATAATGATAATGATGATGAACCTGGCCTTTAAGTCTGATATTTTGGGCTTTGTCAGCAAATACCAACAACAATGAAACTACAACATTTTATCAACATTTCTATCTAACAACATGTTTAAAATGTCACAGCTGACACAGTCACAGTTGACTTACCATTTGGTTGTGAGCGAGACTCTGAAAAACAGAAAACAGACAGCTCTTCAAACAACAATTCAGCATTTATATTCACTGATACTTTATGTGATTTATTGGCACACCATATTTCCATGGGAAGATGTTTGTGATGATCGTAATATTTACAACTAAACTCTGCTGAAAACTGGCCAAAGATCTTTTCACTTAAATAAATGTCTGTTACCAAATGAGGTAACAGTGTAACTTTGCAGACATAAATGCAATTATTAATTAAAGTTAATTAAGTTCACTTTTGGCTGCTGATCATTTATCCTATCTACCAGTTATGTTTCTTATATTCATCAGCATGCAAGGTCATTGATAAACACTGGAGATGACAAATAGAAGGGAATCGATAAAGAATCGTATTCATAAGCAGAATCAATAATGGCATTGGTATTAATAAAATCTTATCAGATCCCATCCCTAGTTGTGTTACAGCTATGTTTACTTAATCAGAGGATTTTTCTCCCTTCCCAGTGTTCAGCATCGATGTCATTGGTTCAGGTGTGCAGGTGAAGAGGACCCTTACCTGCTGCCAGTAGAGTCAGCAGAGCTGCCACACAGATCACTTTGTAGAGAACCATCACTGTGCAGTATGTTCATATCATCAGATCTGCTCCGGCATAAATACCCTTCCTCTGTCTGTCTACCCTCCCTCACACACAGTCACACCTCTCTCTACCTGCCTGATAACACGCCCAACACCACCTGCTCCACCTCCTTCATAGTAAACAGATCAAACAGTGTCGCTTCAGCACATCACACATGTACAATTATAAGGTAATTCTACTTAACTTGAGTATTCTCGACTTTTTGTTACTTTATACTTCAATTGCATCGGAGTGTCAGGTCTGATTGTGTTTCAGTGCAGACGTGTGTTCATCAGCTCTCTGCTTGCTATATGCGTTGCACTTTCGTCTCTAAATATTCTTCCAAAGAGAGCTTTTACCACTTACACTGGCACTAAAGAAAATGTCTATAGTGGAACTGCGCAATGGAACAAAAGTTTGCTTTTGGGACACAGGAAAAGTTCAGAGCCCTGCCACACTCAGCTGGTAGCCTAGCCTAGCATACAAAGCTCCTACGACCCACAAACAATAATGTAAAAGCTGTGTCTCCAAACCCAGCAAAGTTGGGAAGCTGCACAGAGTGTTAGCGACTGATTGAGAGGATGACGCAGCTTGAAAAGTCTATTGAAATGCTGCAGCACCATTGTAACTCCACTACCTGATATTTCATTGCACAACAGGTTGTCCTCTGACTAATAATAACGATGTTGAACACTGGGAAGCCATCACTGGCATTGAGGCTAAACTATTAAAAGATTTAAAACTAAGTGAGTCAGCTAAAAACAAGCGCAGTTGCAAATGAAATGAAATGACATTTTTAGATTTAAATTGCTGTAAGGATTTTAAAAAGTGAGGTAAGCTTTAGAATGTTCTGCAGGTTATTCCGTGTTGCCAGTGCACAGTGCGGAAAACTGGACTTTCCGAGTTCAGCAAAAACAGCCGGCACCTTCAACTGTCAGTTTGACATAACACAAAAAGGGAAACCAATACAATCCAGAAGTGGCACTTAAACAGTCCAATCTTTCATAATCATCCTCCACTTAGGATCTGTCCCATTTTCATCTCCTGTGTGGAAGGATAAAGGTTTTCATGTTCTAGGAGATATCTATGATAGTAATTTGCTACTTTCTTGCAATGATCTACCTACTACATTTATTGATATCTTTATTTTATACTCAGAGATATATTGAGGTGGAGACCTCATTTACAATATAGTCAAGCAAAAAAACACAAAAAACACATCCCAAGCACAAGAAACACAGGTGACATACTTAGATAACGATGACAGTAAAAATAATAAAACCAAATTATTAAAATACTAACATATTAAAAACATAAGCAATTAAAACTAAAAAGAGGGAAACACAGTAGAGACTTTCACACTGAGCTGAAATGAAAAATATTATTTTAAGGGACCCGGACGTATCATCCGGTTTCCCATCAAAAAACCCAAACATTATATTTCTGTTAAAACATGCACTATTTAGTTTTAAACCAACATTTGCTGTCATTATATAGACAAAGGTGTGATTATAATATGTGTATAAGGAGGCTCCTCTAACTGAATATTTGCTAATCTACTAATAACATGTGGAAAGTAACTAAGTACATTTACTCAAGTACTGCACTTGAGAACAGTTTTGAGGTACTTGTACTGTCATATAAACATAATAATAGATATAGGCAAGGCAAGGCAAAATTATTTGTATGGCACATTTCAACAGCAAGGCACCTCAAAGTGCTTCTTATAGAGTTTCATAAAAATATGGAGTTTAAAATTACACACTTTAGTCCTCCATCACTTCCATTGTAAACATTATGAAGGGATCTTCTAATGGTCAGTATGAACAGGAGGAATCATTACAGCAAGATAAACACACTTAGTGTACATTCTGGCTCCTGACTTGAACAATAGCATACCAAAAATGTATCAGTAACCATACAGATATCATTCAGTATCTGGATACAAGGTGCTTATTTTGCATACAAATTGGAAATGATGTGAAACATAGAACTTAGTATCCTAATAAAAAAGCCATTTATATTAGAGGATAACTCCATACTTGTGTTCGCACAGTTTTATTTCTTGTACGTATATGTGTATCTAAGGCAATAAACAACAAATGCTAATTGTATTGTAGGTCTCTATTGTGTTGATTTGAAGATTATGTGAGTGTGAGCAGCATTTAACAAGAACATGTTACAACATTTGAATGTGAGATCAAGAAGTCATGCTTTTAAATTGAAAATCTATGCTCTTATATAAAGATCGGGGGAGGGGGGTGGGGCAATGCCAGAATTAAAGTGTTAGGACATGACTGATATAATCCAAGATCTCAGAAAACACAGTGTTTATGTTTGAAATTCATACTGTGGGCTTCTTTGTTTTCTCGTCACCGTGACAGCAAAGTTTCCACAGAAGCAGCTCAGGTAAGTAACAACAGAGCAGACAGTGAAGGTGTTGTCATTCATTTACTTCATTCAATTTTTGTCTTGGTTCTTTATCCTGCTTTGATTAAATGTATTTCTCAGTAAGTGCAGTTTAAAGACAATGATCTCAGTCTTTTGATCAAAATGTTAGTTTTGCTAGTTGGTTTTGCGCCGTAATCCTCTCTGTGCATCATCTTCTGTGTTTTTCTGGTTTATCTCTTGCAGCCGGGACGAGAAAAGAAGCCCAGAGAAGCTCGACATGGACAGTGTGATGCACAGCAACCAGAGGTTGAGCCGCCACGGTCAACACTGTCACCAAAAAGCAGAGAACAGCAGACTGAGGCACCTGCATCAGAGCACCCTGAGCCTGGGAGACGCAGCACCCTGCTACACCACCACTCACACCCAGGTGAGTGATCACAGGACATCTCCTGCAACTTCTCACACCTGATCTGATGCATTCATTTCTGTGTTAACTCAGAAAAGACACCTGGTAGTAGAACTGGCTGGGTAGAACTGGCTGTGTCAAATTTCCACCATGAGTTACAGTATAAAAGCTGAAATAGTTTGTTTTTCTGGAGAACGACTGTGTGCCCTTCTCCATGCTGGCATGTAAAGAGTAAAGAGAAAGATACATCACTCTGTGTGCTTAATTCTTCAGAGAAAACATCAACTCTTAAGAAATTCTTTTAAATTATGCAAAGCTGTACGTGATTTAATGTGAGGTTGATTATGTATAAAACTCAGAGCTCACAAATGAAGCCTAAAAGACAGGAAGTGAAAGAGATGTTGGGACATGTGGTGGTAGAAGGTTTTTTTTCATTCAAGGGCCACATACAGACCAATATGATCTGATGTGGGCTGGATCAGTAAAAAGATGGGAGGAAGGAAGGAAGGAAGGAAGGAAAGAAAGAAGGAAGGAAGGAAAAGAAGACAGGAAGGAAAGTGGGCCGGATTGGACTCCTCGGCGGACCGTTTCTGGACCACAGGCCTCATGTTTGAAATGAAGTCAATTAATTTATAAAAGCACATTTAAAAAACAAACAAATGCTGAGAAAAGTGCTTCACAGAGAATTACAATCACATGGAGACAGAAAAAAACCCCAAATAAAACATGTAGAATAGAATGAATGGGATTTGGATAAAATCATTAAAACAAAACTAGCATTGCACATTAAATTAAATAAAAGTAAATAAAAGTGACAACTTCCTTTCAAAATGACTTTGTTAATAGCTGATTTGGAGTGAAATGATCGTCCTTACAGTTTGATCCATGTTTTTATTTACTCCATGACATGCCTGTTTTACATAGATAATAAAAAATGCAGATTTTAATAATTATATCATATTTTGCTAAACAATTTATATTTACCCCATGGAAAAATGAATCATTCCCTACCTTTAAGATGTTTATAGACCACCTTACAACATGTTTTCCCTTAGAGAGACTAACATATGAGAAATATGGTCATGAAGAGAGGCCTTTATTTTCTCGTCTTAAGGAGGTATGATTATGATCTTGGTTTGGAATTTAGGCCTTTGGTATTCGAAATGTTCGTTAATTCTGAATGAACTGTAGATGTTGTGTTGTTGCTGTCTTGTTTTATTTGTTGGGTATTTTTTGTTTGCTATTAGTTTGTTTTCTTGCTTTTGAATTTTTGATTTGTTTTTGTTTACTGATTGTGCACCTGGTGTGTATGTATGATGTGTCTTTGTCTCTTTTGGACAGAGTTACTGTGGCCGCTCGGCTGACGGGCGTCCTCTCGTCTTCCATCTGAGAGATCCCAGCTTCCCCTCGCAGCATCAGACACAGCTGGATCTCACTGACAGCATTACAGCGCTGCAGGAGCCGCTGCAGTCACACACCGCAGACGTGCACAGGCCCAAACACGTCACGTCGGTGAAGTAACATTAATCATTCATTTCATGTATAAGCCTGTCAAATAATGTTGTAAGGTGCAAAACAAAATCGAAATCCAGTAAATAAAAGTAAAGCGGCAGCAGGACCCAAAACTCCAAAATCAATTTGTCCATCTCTGAAATCGATTTGGTATGGTTTCAGTTTTCTGACATTTTTATATATTACAGGTTTTTTTATGATTGGTTACCTGCATGGTTCAACACTGAGTCTTTGAGATGCTTCACACGGTCAACACAGCAGCAACAATTATGGATCAAACTTTTGCTTTGTTTTCACACAGAAAGCATACAGTCACGACAGCCTTCAAATGCCCTGAATACTTTTCTCACTCAAACACAAACGAGCAACTAAACTCTGTGGATCTGTGGATCCTCACTTCCAAAAAACCCCAGGACCCCAATACACCGATATTTAAAAAACAAAAGAAACCCTAATTAAAACAGAAACAGAAAGCAATAATATGAAGTCATTAGGAACAGATTCATAAACAAAGTCCTGAAAAATTGGAATGACAGAATAAAGCACTGGTGAGATGTGATGGAAAGTACCTCTGGGGCCCCAAGGTACCCCAGTTGGTAGAAATAATGTTAAAGTATCAGCACCACAGTGTCTGGTGTTGCTAAGGATCTTCAATAAAACCTGGTTTATTTCATTTGACCCATCGCTGTTCGAGCTGAATGCTGTTTATGTGCCTAGGGCCTTTGTTGTTGCATGTACTGAGTTTTTGACTGAATAAAAGTTGTAGTTTGTTTTTTTAACACTCGCTCCCTCATACCCTCCTTGACCTCCGTCTTTCTCCAGAGAGCCGACATGAAGGTAGAAAACTGGGCTCGATATTGCAGCGGCCGGGCTGTCAGAGAGATCACCAACCCAGAGGATCCATCAGAGTACGGGACCACCTACATGACAGAGCACAGGCTCCCAGTAGGAGACGGCTCAACACACCAGCCCAGCGGCACACCTACACAGTGGCACCAGCACGACATCCTGACAGGTGGTGTGAACACTGCGGAGCTTCATACACACACACACACACACACACACAACTCCTGTGTTATTAGTTTGTATGATTCTTGATTCAGTTGCGAAAAACAGTATAAAATCAGCACAAACAAAAATGCCACCCACCCTTACAGAACTTGGGCTGACTTTCATTACACAAGCGACAATGCATGACTGATTTCACGGTTTCACATGCTGGCGGGTCGGTCAGTCGGTAGCGGGGAGAGGAAGAGCTGAGAGGAGCTGTAAGGCACCGGTCTTTAAGCTGAACACATGGATGCTCGATCCAATGAACTCACTCACAGTCACCCCCACAAGAAAGATCCACAATGCCAACACAGTCAGCACATAGAAACAACAGGAGATATTCAGACAAGGTTCTTGGTTCGGGTTCACGAAAATGTAAAGACCACACTTGATTTGGACTGGATCAGTTTTTTATGATTAGTGATGTCATGATTACCTGACTGTGAACTGACTCACCCAAATTGTTTAGGTTACAACCATGATCATATTTATTGAATTAAATCCTGAATGGACTGGCTTTATATAGCACCTTTCTGGTCTTCTGACCACTCAAAGTACTTTTACACTGCACAGCCTTCAGGAGAAATTTAGGGTTCAGTATTTTGTCCAAAGACACTTCCACATGTGGACTGTAGGAGCTGCTGATCTGCTGAACGACTTGCTCAACCTCCTGAGCCACAGCTTCCTGTTAAAAGACTCAGAAGTGAACTGAAAGTTTGAATTCAAGTTTTATTCATCATATCATTAAAGTATTTATATTTTATTTTGGTGTATCACACATAACATCCTTGTCAGTTTAATGGGGACAGTTTGGTTCAGTTACTGTAAACAAAATAATTGTTTTAATTGATTTTGATAATTAAAACATTTTTGGGGGGTTATTTTTCTATGCAAAAAAATGCCACTCAAATGATTTGATTTTTATCTTGGGCTGATGGACTGTTGTTCAGACAAAACAAGACATTTAAAGACATCACTTTCAACTCTTAGAACTTACATTTTTCACTATTTTCTGACACTTTTACAAACAAAATGATTAATGCATGAACTGCAAGACTGTGCAAGTACATCTGCTGATGCTTCTTCAGTGGAACCATCGAGTGTTTCAGGTCTTTCACATCACATGATTAATGATTAATGCATGAACTAAGGAAATAAGCCAAAGATTAGATAGTCAGTATTCATAGATAGATAGATAGATAGATAGATAGATAGATAGATAGATAGATAGATAGATAGATAGATAGATAGATAGATAGATAGATAGATAGATAGATAGACAGATAGACTATTATTGCATTACAGCAGCAAAGTCAACTATAGTCAAGAAAAAAGATCAATAACATGACAACAAATGACAAAAAAACAAATAAATAACAATAAATGAAAAGGCAGAACTGCAGGTCTGCACAGCAACACACTGAGCATTGAATAGATACAGTTTGTACAATATATTCATCAGTAGAAGTATAGAAAGAGAGTAATTATAATAAGATGCACAAGACAAAGACAGAAATATGAAAGGCCAACTTTAAATCTGCCACCTTAGTGTTCACCGCCCTCCAGTGGTCACAGCGAGGAACTGCAACATTAAGTTACATTTGTAGTAAGCACAGTCAGTATAATTATAATGTAAATATATAGAGAATTCATTAGAAGAATGATTATCATAACTAACAATAACAAATTGGTGAAGTGTGCATTAACAGAGAGTTGTTTAAATAAGAGCTTTAAATATAGTTATAGTTATAATTGTTTATAGCAGCAGGATCAAGGCAGATCATATTTATTTTATCCTTTATTAAAACAGATCATTCACAGACACACATTTGACACATTATTTGACACATGACAGAAAAAAGAAAAACAAATCTGAGCTGTTCAATGAAATGTTGAAATATTACTATACTGTGAATTCCACAGAGAATCATTTACCATTTAAACAGGACTAGCTGCTGCTGTTTGATCCTGTAAAGGTGTATTTTGTGTGCAGGTGAACAGAGGCAGCAGACTGGGCCGGGGAAGCCGATGAGACGCTCCAGAGACAAGCTGCTGTGGGCAACGAGGCGCAGGGAGACGGACTGCCACACGCTCAGGCTTTACTAACACATTACAGTTATTATACAACTATACAGTGCACTGACTGACAGGAAGTGACTGCACCACACTACTCCTCCTCTCTCTGCTGTGATGATGAAGAAGTGAGGAAGGACAGTGGGGTGAAAGTGGGGAAATATATCATGCATCAGTTGTAAAAATGTATAAAAACAGTTTTTATGGACGACTTCTCTGATTGTTCTGTGTAAGAAACCATCTGATGTGTCAGGTCAAATGAAACCATCTGAAAAGTTTAGAGGGAAAAATGACTATTTGGTGGAGCTGTTAACAACTCATAGACATCTGAAATGTGAGCCGACTACACACTGCTTTCTGGTTTCATCTTTAACAATGTGTTGTATTTATAAAGCTTGTTATATTATCCATTGTGTCAAATCTGCATCTGAAAAGTAACTAAAGCTGTTAAATAAATGTAGTGGAGTAGAAAGTACAATATTTCCCTTTGAGATGTAGAAAGAAGCATCACATGTGTCACACTCTGACCTAGAGTGAGGGTAGTGTGCCGGAAGGCTGACTGGAAAAAGTGTAGTTTAACCTTAAAATGTCAAAAAAAGTTGCAACACAAAGTCCATTTGATGAAAAAGATGAAGTGGTATATTGCCCTTTAAATACAGTCAATGGAAATGTGAGCAAACGATGCTGCAAAAATGCAGCAGAAAATTATATTTACAAAGTACTAACCAAAAACACCATTGGTTCTACACAGCACCACAGCCCTTCTCTGACTGCCTAGACAGTGTTAAAAAAAACCCAATTTAAAGACTTAGCCCCTCCCACTGGACCATAACACCTTTAATTGGAATCAATCAAATAATCACTTAACCCCAAAGGTAATTTTCCATATCCGAAATCATTACCAAATCTATTTACACTTATTTACCACACATAAAGGCGGTAATCAACGCATTCACACAAGGCCTCAATCCAGAAATGAATTTACAAACACATTTCAACCCCACAGTTGGTATGGTTCAGTGAGATGGACTGAGCGTGCTCCCTACGGGTTACTCAGGCAGTATAAAAGACAGCCTGAAACAAAGCTCGGGTCTTTTGTCACTGCCCAGCGCCAGGAAATACTGTGGTAAGAAAAAACAAAATAATTAGATACAAACTCATGATTTCCAATCCTCAAATAATAAAGAGATACCCAAAACAATAAAAATGTGTTTGTGTGTGATTCTGGAAAACTTTATGGGAATAAACAGCACAGGAAACTTACTTGGATGTTAAATGTAGTTCAGTGTGTGCACCCACCAAACTAACAATAGCATGCTACCTGTCTAACATGTGGTCTGTGTAATGAATGATGGTGTGATGTATTACCAGTTGCAGGGGAAACTGCCACAACATGGAAATACTACAGTAAAGTACAAGTACCTCAAAACTGTTCTCAAGTGCAGTACTTGAGTAAATGTACTTAGTTACTTTACACATGTTATTAGTAGATTAGCAAATATTCAGTTAGAGGAGCCTCCTTATACACATATTATAATCACACCTTTGTCTATATAATGACAGCAAATGTTGGTTTAAAACTAAATAGTGCATGTTTTAACAGAAATATAATGTTTGGGTTTTTGATGGGAAACCGGATGATACGTCCGGGTCCCTTAAAATAATATTTTTCATTTCAGCTCAGTGTGAAAGTCTCTACTGTGTTTCCCTCTTTCTAGTTTTAATTGCTTATATTTTGAATATGTTAGTATTTTATTAATTTGGTTTTATTATTTTTACTGTCATTGTTATCTAAGTATGTAACCTGTGTTTCTTGTGCTTGGGATGTGTTTTTTGTGTTTTTTTGCTTGACTATATTGTAAATGAGGTCTCCACCTCAATATATCTCTGAGTATAAAATAAAGATATCAATAAATGTAGTACGTAGATCATTGCAAGAAAGTAGCAAATTACTATCATAGATATCTCCTAGAACATGAAAACCTTTATCCTTCCACACAGGAGATGAAAATGGGACAGATGCTAAGTGGAGGAAATGATTATGAAAGATTGGACTGTTTAAGTGCCACTTCTGGATTGTATTGGTTTCCCTTTTTGTGTTATGTCAAACTGACAGTTGAAGGTGCCGGCTGTTTTTGCTGAACTCGGAAAGTCCAGTTTTCCGCGCTGTGCACTGGCAACACGGAATAACCTGCAGAACATTCTAAAGCTTACCTCACTTTTTAAAATCCTTACAGCAATTTAAATCTAAAAATGTCATTTCATTTCATTTGCAACTGCGCTTGTTTTTAGCTGACTCACTTAGTTTTAAATCTTTTAATAGTTTAGCCTCAATGCCAGTGATGGCTTCCCAGTGTTCAACATCGTTATTATTAGTCAGAGGACAACCTGTTGTGCAATGAAATATCAGGTAGTGGAGTTACAATGGTGCTGCAGCATTTCAATCGACTTTTCAAGCTGCGTCATCCTCTCAATCAGTCGCTAACACTCTGTGCAGCTTCCCAACTCTGCTGGGTTTGGAGACACAGCTTTTACATTATTGTTTGTGGGTCGTAGGAGCTTTGTATGCTAGGCTAGGCTACCAGCTGAGTGTGGCAGGGCTCTGAACTTTTCCTGTGTCCCAAAAGCAAACTTTTGTTCCATTGCGCAGTTCCACTATAGACATTTTCTTTAGTGCCAGTGTAAGTGGTAACAGCTCTCTTTGGAAGAATATTTAGAGACGAAAGTGCAACGCATATAGCAAGCAGAGAGCTGATGAACACACGTCTGCACTGAAACACAATCAGACCTGACACTCCGATGCAATTGAAGTATAAAGTAACAAAAAGTCGAGAATACTCAAGTTAAGTACAATTACCTTATAATTGTACATGTGTGATGTGCTGAAGCGACATTGTTTGACATGTTTACTATGAAGGAGGTGGAGCAGGTGGTGTTGGGCGTGTTATCAGGCAGGTAGAGAGAGGTGTGACTGTGTGTGAGGGAGGGAGGAAGGGTATTTATGCCGGAGCAGATCTGATGATATGAACATACTGCACAGTGATGGTTCTCTACAAAGTGATCTGTGTGGCAGCTCTGCTGACTCTACTGGCAGCAGGTAAGGGTCCTCTTCACCTGCACACACCTGAACCAATGACATGGATGCTGAACACTGGGAAGGGATAAAAATCCTCTGATTAAGTAAACATAGCTGTAACACAACTAGGGATGGGATCTGATAAGATTTTATTAATACCAATGCCATTATCGATTCTGCTTAAGACTACGATTCTTTATCGATTCCCTTCTATTTGTCATCTCCAGTGTTTATCAATGACCTTGCATGCTGATGAATATAAGAAACATAACTGCTAGATAGGATAAATGATCAGCAGCCAAAAGTGAACTTAATTAACTTTAATTAATAATTGCATTTATGTCTACAAAGTTACACTGTTACCTCATTTGGTAACAGACATTTATTTAAATGAAAAGATCTTTGGCCAGTTTTCAGCAGAGTTTAGTTGTAAATATTACGATCATCACAAACATCCTCCCATGGAAATATGGTGTGCCAATAAATCACATAAAGTATCAGTGAATATAAATGCTGAATTGTTGTTTGAAGAGCTGTCTGTTTTCTGTTTTTCAGAGTCTCGCTCACAACCTAATGGTAAGTCAACTGTGACTGTGTCAGCTGTGACATTTTAAACATGTAGTTAGATAGAAATTTTGATAAAATGTTGTAGTTTCATTGTTGTTGGTATTTGCTGACAAAGCCCAAAATATCAGACTTAAAGGCCAGGTTCATCATCATTATCATTATTATATGATATATTATTTATGCAATTTTACTTTGCATGTGCAAAGTTTAATGAGTTTCCGAAAAACTTATTAAATTTGCATCAAATGGAGAAACTTGACATCTGGGCTTGGGTGTGTCAAAACGGCTCTATAGCACCCGCTACAATATTTCAAGGTCAAATCCCCCGCCATTAAATTTGAAGTAGATTAACAAAATTTCGTAGGCACATGTGACATATCCAGACTTTTAAAAAAGGTTTTGAAGCCACAATATAAGCCCTACAGAAGTCAGCCATTTTGAATTTACTTTACAATTTTGGCACCTTCGTGCTTGTATAACGTGTCTTGTATGTATTGTAAGGCCCGATCATCACTGCTTACAGCTTACATTTTTCATGTATTATTTTTTCACTCAATTTAGAAAAAACTGCTTTGAACAGATTTTTCTTCTGCTTTCCTTTCCCAATAGCAATATTCAGACACAGAAAAAATGGGAACAAGACGTGTGTATCAATAGTAAGGACCCAGTACGTTGTGTTTTAATCTACAGGCCTCCAAAACAGAACTGTGGTTTTATTGCTGAAATCTCTGAAATCCTGGTTCTCATCACCCAGCACTTTGACAACACCATATTAGTTTACATGTTTGTTGCCCATTGTTATATATCATCAGTGCTCAAATACTGCTCAGAGGAATGAAGATGAAAAGAGACTAAAAAGGCATTATGAAAAGTATTGGTGGACTCAGAGTTAAAAACATGAGATCTGATAGTGACAGTGGGCCTAGAGGCAGGACAGGGAAGTGCAGCAATTAAAACTGCAGCTTCATTGTCAAACACAGACACGTCATTTAATTCCACGTTCCAAGCTGAGGCTCAGTGAGAGCACTAAGTTAAGAGTTTGAACTTTGCAGTGACTGACCTGAACAAATTTAACATTTGACAGCATCCAGCAGACCCATGACACTAACACATTGTGTCTATGTCTTTCTCCTTTCTTTTATACAGTCTACATACTGGACCCAGCGCCAGAGGACAGGACCACTGACATCACCTCGGACAGAACAATGCTAACAGATGAATTTCCTCTGTCTTCTCCTACCTTGAGACAGAAAAGAGCGGCCAGTTACTATAACCCGATTCCAAACTCCAACTTGAGATGGGTGTACAGGCGTTCTGGTAGTCGTCTCCCTGCTGGAACTGTGTATTATGGCAACGGGTACACACATCGTCGTGACTATATTTGCCATTGTCGTTGTGCAGCAGGTTTTCATGCCGCAGGAAGCAATACGTGCAAATACGCGTATGGTTTCAAAGAACATACATGCACTAAGTTTTATCTCCTGGTGAACAAAGACAATTTTGAGATTTTTGAGTTCAAGTCCGGTTCCTATGGTTCAGTGCCTAAGGATGCAATCAGGACCTGCCGTAATGTTAACATATTTGTTGGGAAGAACGAGTATGGTCTTGGGAAGGTGGATGTCAGAAATAAGTCCTTCTATCTTCCCTGGGAGGGTTGGGAGTACAAGTACAGGCATTACCATGTCCTGGTCATGAGCAGGAGAGTTAAGTCAGACCGCATTTCTGATGTCAAGTACAACTTTAAAGCAGCTAAAAAGATTAGTCATCCTCCAGAGGTCATGACCAAGGCTTCCAGTAGCAATTATCAGTGTAGAACAGTTTCCAAAACAGTTCATCTCTCAAAGTCGTATTCAGAAGAGAAAAGGTGGGACAGTACCACTTCCATCTCAGTTGGTGTCACAGCCAGCTTCACTGGCAAAATCCCATTTGTTGGCGAGACAGGTATTGAGGTCAGTACTGAGGTCACAAAAGATATCTCCAAAGGGAGCAGCATAAGTGTGTCGAAAAATCTTGCTGTCGATGTGTCGGTAACTGTCCCACCGAACCACTCCTGCGGTGTCAAAATTATGGGACATAGGTACACAACAAAAATCCCATACACAGCACGCCTCACCCGCACGTACAAAAACGGGCAAGTCAAATCGACGACCACCACTGGGACATTCAATGGTGTCAATGTTGTAGATTTCAGGTCTGTTGTAGATCGCTGTGTCCCTCTTCCCAATGCTCAGCCTTGCAAGTGAAAGACAAATGGAAGAGGTCTTTAAGGGGACCTATTATGCTCATTTCCAGCTCTACAATTTTTGTTTCCATTTTCTAGAGTAGCTTTGCATGATTCACAGTGCTTATACTGGCCCTTCTGCCCCGCTCACTAAAAGGACACTCTTTTCTGATTGCAAAGTTTTCTCTTGTACTTCTTGTACTGTAACTCTCTGTTCTCATTAAGCTTCAATAAATGTTCTTGCATAAGATATCGTGGTCTCTTGACAAGTTTTTTTACTTTGGGTTAACCAGACCTCCATCAATTTTTTAACAGGCTTAATAACCAGTGTTGGGGTCGTTACTCAAAAAAATTTAATTTATTACGCATTTCGGCAAGTAATCAATTACACTACTATTCACATTGCTTTTGGGTTACTCCTCAGCAATGCCTGGGATGTTGTGTAAAAAAAATATATCAACAAATAAAATAATATGAGTCTTGGCCATCATAACACCATGTTTTACAAATAATAACTGCCTCAAAATTATTAATAAAATAAGAGGTTGGCCTTTCTAACACCATTAATCGCATATTTCACAGGCCAAACACACTCAAACATACTCTCTTAAGTTGTTGACTCGTCCTTTTTATTTGACATATTTTGTTTTTTGTTCACAATAACAGCACTGTTGTCAGCTTCACAGTATAAGCAATGCTCCAAATATCCAGCAGAAGTTATCTACGCACAACTTAGAAAGGTATCTGAGATCCGTTTAGCATTCACTAACTACGCCACTATATGAACACTGGCCGAGCTTTCACTGTGTCAAGCAGTTTTTGGGCCTGTTTGATTAGCACACCAATATTATAAATTAGTTGGTTAAAAGCTTTATAAATAGTACATTATAGATACATTTTGTTTTGCTGTAAAAAGGTTTATTTTTGGCACAGATAATAGAAAGCCAGATGCAGTCGCCACATTCCTGCCAGTAGGAGGCACTGCGAGACTGTGGTTTGCCTGCATCCAGATGTCTTCCTTCATATCTGAGGAGGATTCAGCGAGGACAAGCTACGTCTCCCGTGTCATCTTTTGTTTTCTTCTATTTCAGCTATACACACAACTGTCCATTGATGCTGCAACCCAGTATCCGTAACATAAAGTCAAATAAGACAAGATCTTAACAGATGGAGATTGATACCAGACATAACACTAAACAGAATAGAAGAAAAAATGTCCTACTACAATTTCTTTTGTAAGAATGCACTAGACTTGATATAATACATATGCACACAGGAGAAGCAGTCAAGAGATTACATTTCAAGGTATTTATTATCCTTAACTTAAGTCAGAGCAAATTGTTCAATGGTTTCTATTTCTACAATTGAAAGAAAGTACATTTACAAAATAAATTCAGTCACATTATCATGAATGGAAAAAGAATGACTAACTCTTCATCAAACTCATTCAGTACATCAAGAGATTTAGCAGGCACAACTTTACAAGGAAAGTAAACACAAGTTGGAATATCAACTAAATTGAAATAAATTACTCACTCAACAAAGTACAAAGGAAAAACAGGACCTCCTCAAGGAAGCATGACATCATCTGTTTTAATTGAGTTATCCCTCATAGGACTAACCGCAGCAGTACTCTCCAACATAGGCGCTGAAACCGTGGGTGCTCCGGGGCCCGGGCACCCACGGGAATTCATGAGCACCCACGGGATCCAGCTGACTTTTTTTTTTAATCAAACACGTACTTCGGACGAGACTAGCGGTTTCTCTGTTAAAACACTGTAACTCCTACCGTTGTTCCTACTTACACTTATTATAGACGTCCGATTGGGATATAAAGCGCTCTATTTAAAATATGTTTGCATAACGATGCGCAGAGAAGTGTAGTCATTTACTTAATAAAGGAGGTTTTGGACCTGTGCCAAGGGTGCGGATCGCTGCCCTGATACGCGCGCGCGCACACACAGACACACCCACACACACACACACGCTACCACTCTCCTGCCCAACGAAGCAGCTGCTGTACAGGTACACACCAAAAATCTCTTTAAGATTTCAGCAGAAAAACTTGTTGGAAACACCTGTCAAACCGCAGTGTGGTGCTATGCAGCAGATCAGCTTTGGGACACGATTCCAGATGATACATTTATGACCATTCTAAATCTTACAGCAACATCGTTCTCAGTTCCTTACTTCTAATTTTTGGTTATAAAGCGTTTCACGAATGCAATGAAATGTAGGCTATGATAATGTAATGTAGCCTAATGATTTTCACTCTTGATTTATTTTATTTTATTGTCATCTCATCTGTTAAAGATAGGCTATTTTTGTGAAGCGTTTCAAACGCACTCATGTTTAAATCTGTTATAGGCTACAACCAGTAGCAAGACCTGTCTAAATCAACTGATTTAGCCTAGTTTATGAATGGAATCAGTTATCTTGGGCAATGTGATTGTGTTTAACTTGTTTGATTGCAATCAACCAGCGTTCAGTATCAGCCTGTTGTTTTACCTGTTGAATTTCCTGATACAACTTCATGGTTACTCAGCTAAATAAATTAAGCTACTCAGTTAAAAAAAATGCAATGCCTAGGACTCACGTTGACAGTGCCAAAGTTAGGCTACTCGCCTTGCAATAAGAGGTAAATAAACGTTTCAAATGGAAAGCACTTGTTTGACTTTACGCTCCTTTATTCAGAGCGAACAACGTTTCGCCTCTGTGCGTTCTGTTCGCTCAGGCATTAAATAAGCGTTTCTTTTATTGTCCTGGACATTATTTTAGCCTAACTCTAAACCAGTTAATAGAAATATTTTCATGATGTCTGAAACCTTTGAGTGTCGAAAATTTGGAGGAGGGGAGTCAGATTAAAAGTGCCAATGGAGATGGCGCGCGCACCCATCCGTTAGCAGCCTATCCAAACTCAATGCAGGGATAAAAGCACCACCCTTGATAAAATGTAGGCTAGATCTTTTAGCAAAGTGATATTACCACACTACAACACATGTACTAGGCTGGCTACAGATTGATTTGTCATATTACAATGCTCAGCTTGACTGCTTTACCGTGTTTTCATCCCGGGAAATAGTTTTGGTCATAAGTGCCATCGGTTGTGTCGCGTCAAGCGTTTGCCGTGTAATTCCATTTTCGATTTAAATTTAAATAGGTTATTTTATTGTAAAATATTGATGCGATATGCACAGGGAAAATAAATAGGACTATATGAAACGTTATTATGCAATTTATGGGTCGCGACCCCCAGTTGGGAACCGCGAGCACCCCGAGCAAAAACAAAAGTCGGCGCCTATGCTCTCCAATGTACAGACTAACTTTTTGTTGGTCAATCGCGCAATCACTTTCCACTGCCTCAATAGCACTGTGCCAACGAGGTGGGTGCTGGATGGGAAAACGACAACTGCGTCAGCCTTAAACTAGTAAACTAACTTTGTTGCACCTGGCCCCACTGTATGCCAGCCATAAGATAGGGCCTCTAATCTCATTTGAAGTTCATTCAATTTATATGTTGCAAGGAGCTGAAGGCAGTCTTCCCAAGTTCAGTATTTTCTTGTGGGTTATTGAGAGTTAACCAGTCCTTGATCCGTTTTTTTATTAGACCTTTATAAACAATAACGATAGAAGATAGTTCTCTTCTTGTTGCTAGTGAGGAGAATCACAGAATATCACCACAGTCAAACGACATGATGGTCAATTGCACAATGGTGTTGAGGTTCTGAGATGTCTGAATAACATTAAAGGTAGGCTGTATTGCATCATCTTCATAAACATGTATGTCTGTGTTGGAATAAAAACATTGTTATTGTAGATTATAAATAATAATAGACCAAGCACATGTTATTTCATATCACTGCCATGTTCTTGCTCCTGACTGGATTTTCTTACATGTTTATGAAATATTTGTGTGAACACAGATGTTGCGATTAGTCTGTATGTAAGTTGATAGTTACATAGCAGTAGAATGCCTTTTTTTATTAATTGCATTTGTTTCTTAGGTAACAATTATCTAAAATGCTAGAATAAGCATTCTATCAAAAGGCCACCAGGGGGCGACCGTTTTGGTGTCAAAAGGACTTCCGTCTCTATACAAGTCAATGGAGAATTCACCAACTTTTCACTTGATTTCTAACCTCAGTTAACGTTTTCAAAATGTGTTTATGGTCTCAATTGCTAGTTTAAAGCCTTCTTCAATGCAGTATGATGTTCATTTGTGAAATTATGGCCTCAGCAGGGTATGCATTAGGGCGTGGCTAATCAACCAATCAACCCGTAATTGACAGGTTGATTGGTTCACAGGTTCAGGAGGGCGCCTCTTGCGCCTCCTGATGCCCATATAAGTAGAATCCGTGTTTTTATTTTTCCTGGCATGCACTGGAAATTTTCAAGATGGCGCTGCCCAGATCCGAAACTATTGGCTTCCGAGCAGCAATCCACAAACCAATGGGTGACGTCACGGATGTTATGTCCATTTCTTATATACAGTCTATGGTTTGTACAGAGGAAACTCCGTCTGTCACAAACAAACTCAGCAAAGTACCGATAATAGTCAACAGTCAGCCAGCAGACAAGAAAACTCTCATGAGCTATCTGGACCGGTGTTATGTCAGGATGGAAACGCCATCTAATGCGCCCCTGGAGAGGCTCTTCAGCCTGGCCAGTCGTTTTCTGACTCCTAGGAGAAACAGGTTGTCTGACAAACAATTTAAGAGACCTTACCCGACGAGGTTTAACCACTGCTTTAGTGATAAACATGTCAAATAAATGGACGCGCAGGTGGTCGAGTGGTTGAGGGCACCATGCCACATGCTCAGCGGACTCATGCTTGAATCCCAGCCGGAGGACCTTTGCTGCATTTCACACCCCCTCTCTCTCCCATTGTTTCTTGGGTAATACTTTACTTGAAGGTATTGTCATAAGAGTGACATGATACTGTCATAACTGTTACATGACACAGTAATGAACGTGTCATAAACATTATGTCAATGTCATAAACGTTTATGACTGTTGTCATTAATTGTCATTCAGTGTTTTGTAATGACAAGTTGACATTGTATGGGTTGTCTTGCTTATGACAACTTGACATTAATCAAAGTGACATTCCCAGACAATATCTTTATCATGAGATCTTGCCATTAACAAAATATGCACCTATTTTTGTGTTTATAGCAAGTTGACATAATGATTATTATAATTAGATGTGCAATGTTACAGACCAATTCTAGCACTTGGTCATAGATGTTTGACAGGATACAGACAGGATACCCAAAACTGACTGTCATGACACCATTATGACAGTGTAATGAAGGGTTATGGTTAGGGTTAGGGTTAGGATTAACCCATTTTCTGATAATGTCACTTTGATTAATGTCAAGTTGTTATAATAAGGACATCCCAAACCAATGTAATGTCAAGGTGTCATGACAAAGACAACTTCTGGTTATGTCATTTTGATTAATGTCAAGTTGTCATAATCAAGACAACCCAAACAATGTCAACTTGTCATTACAAAAACCGAATGACACTTAATGACAACAGTCATAAAGGTTTATGACATTGACATAATGTTTATGACACGTTCATACTTTGTCATGTAACAGTTATGACAGTATCATGTCACTCTTATGATGATACCTTCAAGTAAAGTGTTACCGGTTTGGGTTTATCAACTGTCAAATGAAGTTGTCTGTGTCTGAAAAATATCTTTAAAAAACCCAAAAAAACCAAAACATGTCAAATGAACAGGACGAGTCAACAACTTAAGTGACTATGTTTGAGTGTGTTTGGCGTGTGAAATATGCGATCTAATGGTGTTAGAAAGGCCAACCTCTTATTTTATTAATAATTTTGAGGCAGTTATTATTTGTAAAACATGGTGTTATGATCGCCAAGACTCATATTATTTTATTTGTTGATACATTATTTTAAAACGACATCCCAGGCATTGATAAGGAGTAACCCAAAAGCAATGTATCTGGTAGTGTAATTGATTATTTTCCACATGGAGTAATTGAGTAAAGTAATGCATTAAGAGTATATATATATTACATTTTTGAGAAATGACCCCAACACTGGTTATTAAGCCTGTGAAAAAAATGATGGATAGCTGGTTAACCCAAAGTAAAAAAAACATGTCAAGAGACCAGGATGTCTTATGCAGGAACATTTATTGAAGCTTAATGAGAACAGAGAGTTACAGTACAAGAAGTACAATAGAAAACATTCCAATCAGAACAGAGTGTCCTTTTAGTGAGGGGGGCAGAAGTGAGGGGAATCCAAAATAGCCTGTGTTAGAAACAGGCTGAACTGAGGGGCTGCATAAAGGGCCAGTATAAGCACTGTGAAAATGCAAAGCTACTCTAGAAAGTGGAAACAAAAATTGTAGAGCTGGAAATGAGCATAATAGGTCCCCTTAAAGACCTTTAATTTAATTGAACTATAGGCTCACGTGCACAAGCCTCCTTCACACTCACACATAAATAGATGAAGACCCTTAAACATCCATTTTCATATCAATTTGCCACCTGCCCCAACTGTCTCTACATCTATCAATGAAACAAACAAGAATAAAGAAGTGCAGTTTGAACCAATAGAGCTGCACTGGTGAGGTTACCCAATCAATTGTCTGAAGACTGAGATTAGTTTATTAAATAAGTCAAGCCTGGTGTGCTCATGCTTGGTTTGACTGAAACCTGCAGCCACATGGCCCTTTGTGTATGTTTTTCTTTGGACACCTCTGATGAATGATATAATTTAATAAAAGGGCAGAGGCTGTGTTTGTACATCTTTTGTTTCAGTGAGAGCATGTAAATATTAACACCAGCCAATTAAACAGAGTATACTAGGCTATATTTTTCACTTTTGCAGTCTTCTTTGTGTGATTGTAATACAGATGTTGCCATATGTTTGTAGGTAAGTTCATATGTTATGTACCGATAGAATGCCTTTTTTTTTTTAATTAATGGCACTTGTTTCTTATGTAACAATGATCAACAATGAATAAGAAGGAAAAGCTAAAATGCTAAAATAAGGGTAATCGTTATTAAGGCGTGATGGAGATCTGGTTAACCCAAAGTAAAACATTTATCAAGAGACCAGGATGTCTTATGCAAGAACATTTATTGAAGCTTAATGAGAACAGAGAGTTACAGTACAAGAAGTACAAGAGAAAACATTGCAATCAGAACAGTGTCCTTTTAGTGAGGGGGGGAGAAGTGAGGGGAATCCAAAATAGCCTGTGTCAGAAACAGGCTGAACTGAGGGGCTGCATAAAAGGCCAGTATAAGCACTGTGAAAATGCAAAGCTACTCTAGAAAGTGGAAACAAAAATTGTAGAGCTGGAAATGAGCATAATAGGTCCCCTTAAAGACCTCTTCCATTTGTCTTTCACTTGCAAGGCTGAGCATTGGGAAGAAGGACACAGCGATCTACAACAGACCTGAAATCTACAACATTGACACCATTGAATGTCCCAGTGGTGGTCGTCGATTTGACTTGCCCGTTTTTGTATGTGCGGGTGAGGCGTGCTGTGTATGGGATTTTTGTTGTGTACCTATGTCCCATAATTTTGACACCGCAGGAGTGGTCTGATGGGACAGTTACCGACACATCGACAGCAAGATTTTTCGACACACTTATGCTGTTCCCTTTGGAGATATCTTTTGTGACCTCATTACTGACCTCAATACCTGTCTCGCCAACAAATGGGATTTTGCCAGTGAAGCTGGTTGTGACACCAACCGAGATGGAAGTGGTACTGTCCCACCATCAAATTGTTATATTTCATCAGTGCTCAAATACTGCTCAGAGGAATGAAGATGAAAAGAGACTAAAAAGGCATTATGAAAAGTATTGGTGGACTCAGAGTTAAAAACATGAGCTCTGATAATGACAGTGGGCCTAGAGGCAGGACAGGGAAGTGCAGCTTCATTGTCAAACACAGACACGTCATTTAATTCCACATTCCAAGCTGAGGCTCACTGAGAGCACTAAGTTAGGAGTGTGAACTTTGCAGTGACAGACCTGAACAAATTTAACATTTGACATCATCCAGCAGACACATGACACTAACACATTGTGTCTATGTCTTTATCCTTTCTTTTATACAGTCTCCATACTGGACCCACCGCCAGAGGACAGGACCACTGACATCACCTCGGACAGAACAATGCTAACAGATGAATTTCCTCTGTCTTCTCCTACCTTGAGACAGAAGAGAGCGGCCAGTTACTATAACCCGATTCCAAACTCTAACTTGAGATGGGTGTACAGGCGTTCTGGTAGTCGTCTCCCTGCTGGAACTGTGTATTATGACAACGGGTACACACATCGTCGTGACTATATTTGCCATTGTCGTTGTGCAGCAGGTTTTCATGCCGCAGGAAGCAATACTTTATCAATGACCTTGCATGCTGATGAATATAAGAAACATAACTGGTAGATAGGATACTTAATAGTGAACTTAATTTACTTTAATTAATAATTTCATTTATTTCATACCACTCCTAACTGGATGTTCCTACAAAAATGTGTGAAATTGTAACACAGATGTTGCAAATAGTTTGTATAAAGGTTAATGTGTTATGTAGCAGTACAATTACTTTTGTAATAATTGCATTTGTTTCTTAGATAACAATTATCTTAAAAAATGAAAGAAAAGTCAAAATGCTTTAATAGGCAGCGTTACTTATTAATTATATAGAATGTGGCAGACCACCATAGTCTGTACACTCTCCAAAATGTTACGTTGTTTTAGGGCTGAGCGGTATATTGAGTTTTTAAGACATATATATCTTCTGTATCTTAAAACGGGATATAGGACAAGACCTTCATCTTTTTTCAAGGGGATTACAATGTTAAATAGAATTACGTTTTTGACAACTCTCCACCGCTGTCTGTCTCTGCTGCACAGAAGGCTCAGCATCTTAGCCTCTGCTGCAGTTAGCTGTCATTTCATGTTGTGTTGCTCTCCTCTGCTCTCAGGAGAGTCTGTTCAAGGCAGAAATACTTCTACTTTATGCCAGAGTTTCTCCGCCACATTAAGCAACTACAGGACACTGTTGTGTGACTGAGAAAGCCGGTGAATCAGATCAATAAAATGTTATTTTCTGATTGTTTCACAACGGTTACAGCCTAAAAAAACTTACCCACACACCTCCACTCAACTCTGCAGCTTTTATAATAGATATAACCTCTTAATTTTGCTCTCAGAGTGCACCAGAAAGATGCATTTGACTGAAAAATTTACATAAGTGTCTTCCAGGGGCGCATGCCTCCAGACACCCCTAGTGGGTCAGACTGAATACCACCATAGTCACTCAAAATGAAGAACGAAATGAAAAACTTGTCAGGAGACCAGGATGTATGATGCAAGAACATTTATTAAAGCTTGATTGAGAAGAACAGAGTTACAATACAAGAAGTACAGGAGAAAACACTTCAATCAGAACAGAGTGGGCTTTTAATGAGGGGGCACGGGGGAGGGGAATCTAAATTACCGTTAGTTTTACTTTAAAGGGCATGGCTTTACATTGGGTATAGGAATACAGCGATCTACATGAGTTACGAAATCAATAACATTGACACCATTGAATACCCCAGAGATGGTTGTTGATCTTTTTGACCCGCTGGGGTATGTGCGGGTGAGGAGTGCTGTGTAAGGGATTACCGTCTTGTACTTATGTCCCATAATTCTGACACCGCAGGTGTGGTTTGGTGGGACCCAAACCTCCACATCAAGACCGAGGCTTTTCTTTACCATTATGGAGTTCCCTTTGGAGAATGACTTTGTTGTCGAAGCACTCATCTCAATACCTGTCGAGCCAACAAATGGGATTTTGGCTTCAAAGGAAGCTGTCACACCTACTGATATTTCAGTGCTACTGTCCCACCTTTTCTCTTCCTCATACTCTTTATGGAGATGAGGTATTTTTTTAACTATTCTGCACTGATGGTTGATGGTGGTAGCCTTGGTCATGACCTCTGGGGGATAACTAAATTTTTTAGCTTCATTTACCTTGTACTTGACATCAGACATTTGCACTTTTGCAACTTTTTTGGAAAAGGTCAGGACCTGGTAATACTTGTACCAATACTCAGAACCTCTCCAGGGAAGGAAGAAGGCCTTGTGTTTAACAGACACCTTTCCAAGACCATACTTGTTCTTCCCAATATATGTGTCACCGTTGGAGCAGGTCTTGATTGAATTTGTAGGCACAGAACCATAAGAGCCATCCCTCCAATCCAAATACTCAAAGTTGTCTTTGTTCACCAGGACATTAAAGGAGGTGCATTTACGTTCTGAGTCACCATAGGCATAGTTGCACGTATTACTTCCTCTGGTGTTGAAACCAGCTGAGCAACCGCATCTGCAGATGTAGTCATAACGATTCTCATAGGGGTTGTGATATAACACAGATCCGTCAGGGACATGATGACCGGAACGCCTATACACCCATTTCAGGTTGGAGGTAGCTCCCGGGATGCTGGAAGATCTCTTCTGTCTTAATGTTCTGTTTGAGGTGATGTCAGGGGTCTTGTCCTCTGGCATTGGGTTCAGTGTGAAGAATGTATAAAAGAAGGGGAAAAGATACAGACACAGTGTGTTAGGGTCCTGGGTCTTCTGGATGCTGTCAAATTTTAAATGTGAATTAGTCAATTGTTGTCATGGCAGAGCTAATTTTCTTTGGTTATTGTTTGGCCAGTGTATTGGTAAATTGACTGTACTTGTATGAAGTTTTCTAGTCCGTCTACCCCTCAAAACACTTAGAAGTCACATTCACCCATTCACACACATTAATATACTGATGACGAGATCTCACGATATTAAAATGTGACGATATTTCTCATCGAGGTGAAAAGCTGTCTCATGAAATAGTATCCAGCTGCAGCCAGCATCAGTGGCGGATTTAGATATAAGCATCATGCCAGAGGACACATAAAAAAAAAGACGATCTGTTTTTTACCGCTCATTTACACATCACCTCTTCTTTTTATAATGTCACTGTGTGGGTCAATCAACCTTGTTGAGTGGCCACCCTCATTCAAGTTTGTGAACTAGCAGCTTCTTCCTGCTGAGAAGATCTCACAGTCAGTAGTAGGAGATGGGGAGAGGGACAGAGGTAGGTTGACCTCAGGTCTCTCTACTCAAGGTGCACCTAATTTTGTATGTTAGCCTACTGATGCAAAAGTAAAAATTACTCACACTACCAAATTAAAACAATTTATTGTATTTAAAGTATGTTCTAAATGTGTATTTGTGTGCTATAGGACTTGCAATTTAGTTTTATTTCTGTGTTTTTTATTAGTAATGTTATAATTTGTAATAATTGGATTCTGGAGCACCTGCTTCGTTTTACATTTTGTGACTTTCAGTCAAGTACAAGACTATTTTTCCAGTCATATATTTCGTCATTGAAATATTCTTTAAAACAGTGTTAAAATCTTGTGTCGTCTAGTCGTGAGCTGAGTGTATCATCACACTATTTAGCATCATCAAGGTCTTACCACTTAGCTGGCCAAATTTAGGAGAATTTGGTTAACCTGCTAGGCGTAGTTTGTCAAAGTTAAAGGGCCTATATCTTCCTATTACTACTAGGTGGCAATATGACTATGATTCAATTTTGTCTGCAGACTGGGACTTACATCAAGCAACTGAAATTTAGGAGAGATCTGTTGATGTTTTTATAAGAGTTTCTTTTTTTTGACACGACTATGGCGTGTTACAATGCTTGGAAAAAAATGGTGCAAAATTAGAGCAGTAAATCAAACATGGGTTCAGTGTTCTGTTTAAGACATCAAACATGTTCATAAAATGATTATTGATGCAAGAAATCCGAAATGGCTGATTTCTTATTGGACAAAAGAAGGTATTATATCAGAAATTAAGAGAACAATGATGAATATCAAACCAAGTTTGGGGGGTACTGTGGAGTTAGCTGGCCATGCCTGAACCCACTATTTGATCTCTTAACAGATGGGTGCACTTACAATGTAGGTAATGGGGGACAAAATTGACAGTCCTCCTGTGCAAAAATGTATTTAAAAGTTTATCTGACAGCAAATACCAAAGACAATTAACAACATTTTTACATGTTTAAAATGTCATAGCTTACAAGGGGAAGAGAAGTCAACAAGTGAAAACTTTGACTTACCATTTGCTTCAGAGTGAGACTCTGAAAAACAGAAAAACAGATCTTGAAATAACAATGCAGCATTAATATTCAATGATACATTATATGATTTATTGAAACATGTCCAAGGGTGGACATTTGTGGTGATCAGAATAAACTCACTTAAAGTGTCAATCTCAAAAATCTTTTCATTGAGAATGTCTATTCGGTCACTGTCTGTCACCAAATGAGGCAACACAATGGTGATTGAGCCTATCGCCCACTGAAGAAAGCACTTGGATTTGCAGTATTACCCTTACCTGCTGCCAGTAGAGTCAGCAGAGCTGCCACACAGATCACTTTGTAGAGAGCCATCACTGCGCAGTATGTTCATATCATCAGATCTGCTCTGGCATAAATACCCTTCCTCTGTCATCCCTCCCTCACACACCTTTCTTTACTTGCCTGACAAAACGCCCAATGCCAAGGGCAATGTCAATAATTCCAGCTACCACATTTATTAAAGGACTCAAGTACAAGATGTACTTGCACTTTCCATAATTTGCTTCTTAATACTTAATACTACATTGCGGAATGGAACAAAAGTTCACTTTTGGGACATTGGAAAGTTTCAGAGCCCTAGCACGGACAGCTGCTAGCCTTTTATGCAAAGCTTCTACAACCAGCAAATGACAATATCTAAGCTGTGTCTCCAAACCCATCAAAAGTTGATAAACTGCACAGTGTTAAGTTAGCGACTGTAGCAGTTACTGTAGATAAGATGCAGATGCAGACTATTATACACAGGGTTGCATCGGATGTGGAGGATCCAGATAGATAAATACTTTGATTCCTAAGGAAATTCAGGCCATCTCCTGCTCCAATTACACTCAAAACAGAAGCAACTGAAGCCTGCTTGCTTAGGCATGGACTTAGCAGCCAGTTCTTGGTCTGACACCGGCTTCCACAGATGTAGATGTAGCAAGACATAAATAGAGCTCCAACGCTCACTCCGTGAGTTGCCTGACCCCAGAACACACAGCATTTAGCTGTTCCTCATGGTGGTGGATCGACGGCCCTGGGCACAAAGAGTAGTGTGCATGGGGTCGGCGTCAGCTGAGTCCATTGTGGCTAGCCTGTACCGCAATGACTGGAACATGGTTGGACTCAAAAAATAGATTGATTTGCAAAACTTAGTCCTTTAATCAAAAACACGTAAATAACAGACAGGCAGTCAGACAGAGCAAACAAATCCAGAGAGGGCTGAGGCAACAGGCAGGGTCCAAAAATGGGCAAGGTTCATAAAAACACACTGAGGCTAACATGAAGGAAAAAAGGCTGGAATGCGAGACAGAAGGAGACTACAACAATCCGTCAAAAAAACAAAGGAAATGACACAGACTATAATACTCTAGGGGTGAGTGATTAACAAGGCACAGGTGTAGACAATCAGGGGCAGTGAAGCCAATCACAAAGGCGGCAAACTCACAAGGGCAGGAATTTAACTGTCTGAAATCAAAATATCAAGAAGTGACAAGACAAAAACAGCGCTGAGAACTGGTCAACTGTACTTTGAGTAATTATGCAGGAATGCAGTGTTCTTTGTGGACACAGAGACACCATGTATTAAGAGATCAAAGAAAATGCATTTATGGACACTGATCAGGAGGTCCTCAACATGGATAGAATCAATATCTATCCTCAGAGTAAAAATAAGGTCCAACATGTGACCACCCATGCAAGTGAAATGAAAAGATTTAGAAATATAACTAAATTCAGTGGCAGCATGATCAGATGCATCATTGACATGCAGGTAAAAATCACCAAGTAATAACACTTTGTCCAGTTTGATAATAGAAGTAAGTTAGTCGGTAAAATAGGATAATAACTGACCTACTGGAGAGGGAGATCAATAAATAAAGCACAACAAAATGGCTATCCAACCTTAGTCAGTTGTAATTCAAAATATGCAAAATTATCTATGCTCACGAACTGGCAAGAAAAACAATATGTCCAGACCACTGCCAGACCTCCACCACGGCCTGATAAATGCCCCAACGTATGAAAGGTCCATAGGGCACAGTTCAATGAAAAACCTACATATTTCTTTGCCAGGTTTCAGTTAGAAATAGCAAAGACAATTGTTTCCCTTATAAACAAACTGTTAAGTACGTGGGCCTTGTTTGTCACGAGGCATGCATTAATCAACCACATTTTGAATGAGGAAATTGTGTCATCATATGCTCAAGGGGCTTTAGTGGTGGGTGCAAAGTAGACAGATCACTTGTGCTCCACAGCGAACCGGACCATGACTGGAGCGTGAGTGTGTACAGAAATGACAACTCTCATACTGAGTTAAAAGCCAAAGAATAAAAATGTGTTTTAAGACGATGCACAGGCAGCTGGTTCCAGAGTTTGGATTTTCTATCTCACTATCTGAGGTAATACAATGGTGATTGAGCCTATAGCCTACTCATGAAAGCCCTTGCATTTGCAGTATGATCAAACAGAATGATCATTATGAACTGGGTGTCGGCAGTGACTTCCCTGTCATGAATTCAAATCAGTGGAGCTAACGCAACAGACTCAGCTCTTCATTCATTTGTGTGTGAAGCAGCTTATTTTTAAAAAGCTTCCTCTAATTAGCTTTTTACTCACAAAGCTTGTAATTGCACAAATGGGACGAAGTAGCACAGGCAGCAAAACACAGTAGAGACTCATACTGAGCTTAAATCAAACATGTTATTTTAAGGGACTCGGATGTGCCATCAAGCATCTCATCAAAAATAAACACGGATCATGTTTTTATTAAGGTGTGTACGGTTTCGTTTTTAACCACCATTTTATCTCAGTATTTACACAAAGGTGAGCTAATAATGTGTGTATAAGGCGGCTCCTCTGCCTGGATGTTTGCTGACAGACAAGTCTACCAATGATCACTGGTGGAAAGTAACTGAGTACATTTATCAAGTTCTGTACTTAAGCATAATTTTGTACTTGTACTTGAATATTTCCCATTTGATGCATTTGGTCCAAAGCACCAGACCAAATTCTGACAGAAGGGCATAACTTGATGCCTGACCAGATGGACCCTTGCGTGGTATTGTGATGCTGTGATCCAGACATTTAAAAACTTCCCTTTTGACTATGGGGAAATTAAAACCCAGGGATGCAAACGGGTAAGGACCGAAAATGATGTGTAGCATGGGGGATGGGGGGGGGGCTCTCACTCACTGCAACACACTCTATGTCATATACAGTTGCAAGACAAAGTATGAACCCTTTGGGATTACTTGGATTTCTGCATAAATTGGGCATAAAATGTGTTCTGATTTTCATCTAAGTCACAACAATAGACAAACAAAGTCTGCTTAAACTTATACTGCACAAAAAATTATAGGTTTTCATTTTTTTATTGAACACAACATGTAAACATTCACAGTGCAGGGTGGAAAAAGTATGTGAACCTTTGGATTTAATAACTGGTTGACCCTCCTTTGGCAGCAATAACCTCAACCAAACATTTCCTGTAGCTGCAGATCAGACGAAAACTATTTCAGTTCAGCAATATTCTTGGGATGTCTGGTGTAAATTGCTCTCTTGAGGTCATGCCACAGCATCTCAATCGGGTTGAGGTCAGGACTCTGACTGGGTCACTCCAGAAGGCGTATTTTCTTCTGTTTAAGCCATTCTGTTGTTGATTTAATTTTAGACGCTAGGATTCTTTTTCACCTCATTGAGCATTCTGTGCTGTGCTCTTGCGGTCATCTATAAAGCACAACAAAATGGCTATCCAACCTTAGTCAGTTGTAATTCAAAATATGCAAAATTATCTATGCTCACGAACTGGCAAGAAAAACAATATGTCCAGACCACTGCCAGACCTCCACCACGGCCTGATAAATGCCCCAACGTATGAAAGGTCCATAGGGCACAGTTCAATGAAAAACCTACATATTTCTTTGCCAGGTTTCAGTTAGAAATAGCAAAGACAATTGTTTCCCTTATAAACAAACTGTTAAGTACGTGGGCCTTGTTTGTCACGAGGCATGCATTAATCAACCACATTTTGAATGAGGAAATTGTGTCATCATATGCTCAAGGGGCTTTAGTGGTGGGTGCAAAGTAGACAGATCACTTGTGCTCCACAGCGAACCGGACCATGACTGGAGCGTGAGTGTGTACAGAAATGACAACTCTCATACTTTTATACTTTTATGCTTTGGGTCGTTGTCCTGTTGCATCACCCATCCTCTGTTAAACTTCAGTTGGCAGACAGATGGTCTTAAGTTTTCCTGCAAAATGTCTTGATACAATTGGGAATTCCTTTTTCCGTCTGACAGCAATCCGTCCAGACCCTGAGGCAGCAAAGCAGCCCCAAACCATGATGCCCCCTCCACCATATTTCACAGTTGGGATGAGGTTTTGATGTTGGTGTGCTGTGCCTTTTTTTCTCCACACATAGCGTTGTGTGTTCCTTCCAAACAACTCAATTTTGGTTTCATCTGTCCACAGAATATTTTGCCAGTATTGCTGTGGAACATCCAGGTGCTCCTTTGCAAACTTCAAACGTGCAGCAATGTTTTTCTGTGACAGCAGTGGCTTCTTCCATGGTGTCCTCCCATGAACTCCATTCTTGTTTAATGTTTTACTTATTGTAGATTTGTCAACAAAAATATTAGCATGTGCCAGAGATTTTTGTGACACGCTAGGATTCTTTTTCACCTCATTGAGCATTCTGTGCTGTGCTCTTGCGGTCATCTTTACAGGACGACCACGCGTAGGGAGAGTAGCAACAGTGCTGAACTTTCTCCATTTGTAGACAATCTGTCTTACTGTAGACACATGAACATCAAGGCTTTTAGAGATACTTTTGTGACCCTTTCCAGCTTCATTTAAGTCAATTCTTGTTCGTAGGTCTTCTGAGAGCTCTTTTGTGCGAGGCATGGTTCACATCAGGCAATGCTTCTTGAGTACAGCTAACTCAAAACTGGTGTGTGTTTTTATAGGGCAGGGCAGCTTTTAACCAACACCTGCAATCTCATCACATTGATTGGACTCCAGGTTGGCTGACTCCTGGCTCCAATTAGCTCTTGGAGAAGTCATTAGCCTAGGGGTTCACATACTTTTCCACCCTGCACTGTGAATGTTTACATGTTGTGTTCAATAAAAAAATGAAAACATATCATTTTTTGTGCAGTATTAGTTTAAGCAGACTGTGTTTGTCTATTGTTGTGACTTAGATGAAGATCAGAACACATTTAATGCCCAATTTATGCAGAAATCCCAAAGGGTTCACATACTTTTCCTTGCAACTGTATATATTATGATAGTTATTTTAATTATTATGATAACATATTGTCAATAAAACAAAAGTAAATTTCAAGAATCCTATATCACACAAATAGAACAACACACTTCTAATTCCATATTGCAAATCCAGTGACTAGTAGCTGAACCTTAGACCAACCATTTAGGGGGGTCTGGGGGCATGCTCCCCCGGAAGAAAATGTTGTACATTTTTAGGTCAAATGCATCATTCTGGTAGCCTGGGTATACCCATGCTACACTCATCAGACTGGTTAGTTATAACTCTATATTCTTCCTTTTTATGAATTAAATGTTGGGTTAGCAGCTCATCAGCCAACTTTCTTTTCAGCAAATGTAAGTCATGTTTTATTCTTGAAACACATTCCTTGGCAAATGTGCCGTTATAATAGCAATTTGCCAAAGTGACAGCGCTCCTGGATATTAAAGGGAATGGGAGATAACACTGATTGGTTTACTGCGTGTTAGGCCCAAAACACACCTATGATTAATGAGGGGGCTTAAGTCCAACCCTTTTGGACCATGCGCACTGGTGCATTTACCATTTTTCCGCCGCTAAAATATCGCAAAAGTGGATTTGGACACGCCTCAAAGGCACTTGCGCAACGTGATTCATGCCATGCACTATAGATTGTTAAATTTGGGCCTTAAGTCTGTAACCACAAAATTGTTCCAATAATTTTAGGTTGGCTTAGAGCGGTATAAAAGCATGTCGTCAGCATATAATGGTAACCTAATTCCACACCCCAGCTATCTGTTGATTATTATGGATAGCTATGGTGAGTTGTCCTATGGCAATGGTTAAAAGGAGTGGACTCAGTAGACTCAATAAAACCTGATAATGGGGGGGTGCGCGATGCGAACGTTGTCTGTCCAGGGGGGTGGGGTGCGATCGTGCTAATAAGCGGTAAAACAGAGCTATAAGGACGCTTTGCTCTCACACGCGCTGCATTTATAGTCACACAAACACATACACACGCCCAGTCACTCTCTAGTGCGCGCTCTTGCTCGTTTATTCCAGATTCTGGGAGATTACGTCTCATTTGCGAGCGTCAGGGAGCCGCTATCAATATACGGGACACTCCCGGAACTTCCGGGAGAGTTGGGATGTCTGTCTTTTAATTTCCCACAGACAAAACAGAAGTTTTTAAATGTCTTGTTTTGTCCTTGCAAGAAAGTTGTATTTGCAAGATCATGCAAGAGTCCATCTGGTCAGGCTTCAAGTTATGCACTTGTGTCAGAACCACCACCAGTGCTTCGGATCAAATGCATTAAATGGAAATATTCATGTATAGTATAAGTATAAATACCTCAAAAATGTACAGTATGTCACAGCCTGGCTCATAGGCTACGGAAAATATGGGAGACCATACGGGTTTACCATTGAAGTTAAGTATGTTTATTTACAAGTAATGAAGGTAAAAACGTGGAAGTCAGTAATCAGTAATGAAAGCATGAATGGATGTGTGTATGTGCATCAGCAAACAAAAAGCAAAACAGCCGCGCTGCAGTGTGAGAGCCAGGCTTTATGCAGAACACACACCGGGTCCTGAGGCAGATGACGACCCTCCGCCCTGCCCTGGACCCTGCAAAACAAAGAGAAACCAGCAACCAAACCAAAAAACACAGGAGCCCCTAGTGGAGCAGAGGTGTCGTCACAAATACTTGAGTAAATGTACTTAGTGTAGATATATGCTATGAATTGGCCACTGCTAAAATATCAGATAAGGGGATTAATTACTTTATTGTTTGTTTCATATAAAGATGTGGTCCTCTGTGTAACAATTTGAAAGCAGTAAGCTTGTTGTGTAATAAGAATGCATCCCAGCTGGAAGACAGTTGACCTTTGGTAAAGACATGATTATCACATTGCAGGGGTAAAGACAGAACAGTGCTTCTCTCAAATAATAATGGATAATTAGGAAGTCATCATCATTATCTCAGGGGCTATTGTTCTGTACTCAGGGGCTATTGTTCTGTACTCAGGGATACAGGATGTCTTGTGATTCTGTAGTTTCAGAGACAGGAACTATCATACCAACCCTGGACGTTGCTTAAGGAGGTCACAGGAAGGACACATGAGAAGAAGGAGGAGGGAGTCCGATCACCTGCCCACCAGGAGACCACACCTCACATTGCATAACCATTCTGGATTGTATATAAGACTGGGTTAGGAAGAGATAGGGGTCAGACTTCGTGAACTGACGACAGACAATGTTAGTCAGGGATAGGAAATCTCGACCCAGAGCTCTGTATGTTTTATTCATTTACTGCTAAATAAAATAGCCTGTGAGACCGCTCATCTTCTCCTATTCTTTCATTAACGAACACACGGACTGAGCTAACACATAGCGTAAGATTTAGCAAGTAGAGATAGCACATATCCAAACAAAATGGTGACCCCGACGTGATGACGGGAAGGAGAAGTGACGGACCACAGAAAAGAATTGAACGACAAAAGACAACTGACGTGTGGTGACAACAATCAGCGGCCGCAAATAATAAGGTAAGCAGACGCCTGTTTTATCAAAAGTTCTGCAATTGGATATACCAAATTGAGTGTTGTCATTATACTGCAAGTGTCTTAGTAAAAGTGAATGAATAAAACATAGAATAAAAAGTGTAGTTTAATAGGTATACAACGCACAGGTTTAAACACCTTTGGGGTTCGAGTCCCCATAAAAGCAGGGCAAGTGCGTTGATGGGTTTGAGGCCCTTGGACTTAGAGTTCCATAAATTCTAACCATTGGCGGCGTGTGGGTTTGAACACCCGTTTAGGCGAAATATCCTAACAAAAGCAGGACATACACGCACTAAATTAAAGAGAGGGGTTTAAAGACCATTGGGGGTATTTCCTCAAAAAAGCAGCGCTCTCTATTTATCATTTTCAGTTGTATGAAAATGACTGTTATATGTGTTTAAACTGACGAAATAGGATTTGTACTGTGTTGTAAAATAAGTGTTCAGCGTAGGGTGATAGAAATTGAGTAGTGTCTCAGAGAGGACACTCTGTGGTATCTCAGTGAGCAGATAAGCCAGCAGTGGAAACCTAGCGGCGATAACAAAAACTGTGGCTGAAAAACTCACTGAAAGGTCAGTTGCTCGGGTGAACTCCATACAAACTGACTGGCCACTGAGGGTTAACTCTGATCAAGTTCTAATAGGGAGTAAAAGGATCTAATATGGAGGAGGAATTGGAGAGGGAGCGTGCAGAGCACGGAGGGTGTCCTCCGAGCCTGACGTTAACAATAGAAAACCAGTGGAGTAAGGTGAGGAGTCAATTGAGTAGTGGAATTACAGCCAGCAAGCAAAAATTAATGATGGAGAATTATGACAAAGTGTGGAAGGAGTTGCAAAAGCAGGGCAAGATACCCCAGGATGAGGAAAGAAAGAAGTTATTACCGTATTTAATGAGACTAGAAGAGCAAGCAAAGTTAGAAGTAGAGGGGCATGCAAAGGGGGGGAAAGGTTCAATATTGATAAGCTTAGAAAGGGAGAAAAGATTAATTCTGGGTCCGTTCGGTATAGACCGATAAAAGCGCTTAGTGAGTGGAGAACTCACTCTTTTTGTTTCTTGTGGGTTGTGTGTTGTTGTTAAAAGTTTTTGTGCTGCTGGAAGTGTGTGTAGGATAAGGCAGTTCACACGTGTGTGTGATGCAGCTGAGTGCTTGTGCCCCCTCTTTTGTTTCTGATATGTGTGTGTGTACTGATCATCCTGAGTGTTAGGGGTTGTATGTGGAAGAGTGAGACCACATGTCTGTGGGTCTTCTTATTGTTTTTTGTTCTTGAGACAAACTATGTTGAAAACCAGTGGTGTTTGAAAGTTCCTTGTTGTTTGTTTATGAAGTTTTTTTTTGTTGTTTAAAGAATTGAAATGTTTTGAACAGTGAGTGTCTTTTGGTGGGAAGAGCTGAAACATTTTTGATTTTTGGAATACATTGTTGTATGTGTGAAGTAGAAAAATACAGAGTTCACAATAGAAGTTGTGGTTAACTTTAAGTAGATACTTTTTGCCATAGTGTTCAAATTATATGGATTTAGGAATTCTTAATATTATTCAGAGTAAAAAAGACATTTTCAAGATTTCTGGTCGCTAGTAATAGAGTATTTAATCCAGGTTTGCCACGGGTGCTAATAATAGTTGTCAGAATAAAGTTCAGGGCACAGTAGAAGTTATGTATGGAAAATATGGTAGCATAGCGATGCAGTTTTTTGCCTAAGTGATACTCCTTTATGTGATCATATAGGAGAGAATAATCCACATACATAATATGACATTAGCCTGAGCGACCGTAGAAATATCACAAAAGAAACCAAGTGGTCCCAGTAAAGCAGGACCCTTTGCTCCATTATACCCTAAATTGCCCATTGCACCTCCCCATATACAGCACAAACACAGATGTAGCATGACAGGAATACCAAAGTCCGTTAAAGAAGCCATGGAAGGATACCCTGACACTCCAGGCTGTTCCACAGAACAGTGGGAAAAACACTCGACACACCACATGAAAAGACATAGGGTAAAATTAGATGAAGATAAGCAGAATACATTGGCAGCTCAAGTACAGCTTTTGAAATTACAATTACAAGATGCTAAGAAACAGTTAAACGATGCAAAGAAAAACTCGCAAAAACCAGCCAACCAAATGGTTCAACAGCCCCAGCCACAGGCCAGTTCCCCAGATTTATATCCAACAATATCTTATCAATACCAGGGGGGTAGATTTGCCGGGGTGGTGGGAGGAATGCGTGGGAGAGGCAGGGATCGCGGAGAACCCAGAGGATCACCATCCAACAACTGTTTTGTATGCGGCCAACCAGGGCACTGGAGAAGGGAGTGCTTGCTGTGGGGACCCCAAGGGGAACAGTTGCATGCAGGCAACCAGTATCCCCGACCAGGCATACCCCCACACCAGCCCACAGGACCACCCTTCCAGGCCCCGTATGCAGCAGTAGCCCTCGCACAGGGTCAGTATCCCCAGACTATGATGGGAGAAAAGGGGTATGACTACTGAAAGGGCCCGAGGACTCAGGAACATGTAGGGTTGGCAGATCCCTACATTCCAAATGGTACTCTGTGAATTGTTCAATGACAATGATTCAGTCTGGAACACAGATGATGTTATCAGCAGACGCATCTCCATCAGCAGAAGGACAGTGGGCTGACATATACTGGGGACTCCTGGAACCTGAAGGAAGGCAAGGAACTGGCATACAATCATTATACAGTCAATGGAAGCCCTGGGTTCAGATGCTACACCCCTACACTCCCCCTGCAGACCTCCTCCACACAACCCTGTATTATGATAGAGAAAGTAACGAGCTTTAACAGCATGCATTTTTATCAAGAGTTAGAAGGAACACACTGGAGCATTTCCTCTAGTGGTATTCTTGTGGGGAAAAAAGGTGTGACTGCTGTTGTTGAACTTATATAAGAACAAATGGAATGGTATGAGTGTTCCTGATTTAAAAAAAAACATTCTTCCTGGATGTTTCTGAAAAATTACACACAGTAAATGGTGTTCTTTTTCAGAAAAAGGGGGATGTAGTCAGGTTTGATGTATGTAAGTGTTACGCTCGATCCAACAGAGGACAGACACCCACCATGCACACGACACGCAGCAGGGGTAGCAAAGATTCTCCAAAAAATAGCACACATAGTCATGGGATGTCCACTCACAGTATTAACAACACATAGTATAGTGGCGTTTGTGAATTCAACAGCCTTCACAATGACATCACTAAGACAGACCAGATTAGAAAAAATTTTAAACGCACCACACATAACGTTTACACATGAAGGAATCAACATGGCTGATAACATGGGGGAGGGAGAGCCACATAGGTGTGAAGAAAGGGTACAGAGAGATATCAAGGTCAGAGCAGACTTGCAAGCAAAACCAATCACAGACCCAGAAGAAACTTTGTTCACAGATGGGTGTTGCTACAGACACCCCACAGAAGGATTAAAAGCAGCATATGCAGTAATAAGGCAAACACAAGACGGGTTTGATGAAGTATTGACAGGCAGAGTGGAAGGGAAATTTCCTCTTCCACAAATGCCAGGGCAAGAGATAGTGATTGACTATACTGATATGATTGAGAGAGTAAACGGGTACAGGTATCTCCTGGTCGCAGTGGATGCGTACACTGGTTGGCCAGAAGCTATGCCTGCAAAGAAGGAAGACCCAAAAACAGTGATCAAATTTTTGATAAATCAATACATTCCAACGTATGGGTTTCCAAAAAGAATCAGGTCGGATAACGGCACACACTTTAAGAATAAAGATTTGCAGGAGGTAGAATCAGCGCTAGGGCTGAAACACGCGTTTGGAGCAGTATACCATCCGCAATCACAGGGAAAGGTGGAAAGAATGAATCAGTCCATTAAAGGTAAAATAGTAAAAGTGTGTGCTCAAACTAAATTAAGCTGGGTGGATGCTCTGCCCTTAGCCTTAATGTCCATCAGAAGCTCAGTGAATTCAATTACAGGGTTCACCCCTTATGAGCTAAGAACAGGTCAACAGTTTCCCGGACCTGGAGCAGGGGTACAGATGATAGATAGAGAAAGGGTTCATGTAAGGTACAAGCCATACTATGATCAACTAACAGCTCTGGTTTCAGCTTTCTCGAAACAGGTCGGAGCTGTAAAGGGGGACCCCGAGAGTCAGATCCCGCCTGCAACAGACTGGGTCCTACTGAAAGTCATCAAGCGGAAGTGGTCAGAGCCAAGGTGGACAGGACCATTCAAGGTGGTGGAAAGGACATCTCACGCAGTCAGGCTGCAAGGAAAGGGAGACAGCTGGTATCACTGGAGCCAGTGTGTTGCCACAGACCCGCCAATAAGGACTCTAGAACAGATAAGACAAGGAGGAGTATAGTGGAGAATTGATAACGAATTCTTCTTTTCAGCAGCCTGTGGACAATATTCTGGTATAAGGTTGAGAAGGTTTGAAATTCTTCTGGAAAAGTAGTTTTTCTAGAATCCAATTGAGCAAACTGAGCCAGTTTTGCTTGCTAACAATAATCAGAAGAGTGTATTAAGATGTATATTGCGGCAGGGAAGCCACACCACAACAGGTGGTGGTGGTTAGGAGTGTTTACTATCATATCATGCATTATTGTTATTATGTTGTTGTTGTTATGGGGATCAGCCATGGTGGATCAGAGTACAGATGGGAAAGGGAAACCCAGAAACAAGAGAGCTGCCCAAGAAACAGGGGATTGGTGCCTGAGCAAGTACGGAGGGGTAGAATTGGATTATACGGTAGGAACAAATGTGACGTTCCAATTCGATTTATGCAGTGTAATTAAATGCGGGAAAAATGAAGCACGATGGAAAATGTATGATTTATATCTATGTGGAAGCAATATGGTACATGAGGCCTGTGTCGAGAGCTTCAAACCAGGCGGAAGCTGGTGTGGAGGTTGGGATCTAGTGTGGCAATTTACAGGGCCACATTGGGTGCCAACATTGTATGCTGTTAAAGATAAGGGGAAGGTCAGCAAGATTAATTTTATTAAAGGTCAATTTCACATTGATTCTAGGTCCATAAACCCACTGCTTTTGACCATTAGCAATCTTTGGGACGACCCCTTTATGACTAAAAATTACAAAACACCAAAGAGGTTTTACTTAGTTTTAGGAGTAGACCTACAAGGAAAAGATTCTGTGGGTTTAATTAAGGTTAATCTTCTCCCTCCTCCACCTGAAAGCAAAATCGAAACATCTACTAGTGCAACTGAAATAGAGCACAGGCAGAGAAAGGGAGTAGTACAAATTGATTATAGCAAATTGACTAAGTATGACATTGTTAAATTAGCTACTGGTTATGGTGAAAAGAATATGTGGTTAGACTGGATAGCTGCTACGGCAGCTTCAATGAACATGAGCAATTGTGTTGCATGTTCCTCGGCCAGACCAACCTTATTCACCACCCCAGCACCACTGTATCCTGAAGTTGACCCTATAGGATTTCAGTGTATGATGTCCCTAACCATGCAGAAAAACCCGCTTAATTGCACCACTTTGAGTGCTATCTTTCCACCTGTAAAGAACTCTACCATCCCACCCACATTCACCCCACAACTTAACAACTATACTTGTTTCACCAGGAACAATGCCGCCAGGATGGGAGACCTTTCTGCTGATTGGTGTAAAACCATGATTAACATGACGGGCTGGCAGAATGCGAGTACAATGGTTTGGGCCAGGGCAGACTTGTTTTGGTATTGTGGAGATAGGACCTTGCACACATACCTGCCACCAGACTGGTCAGGAACCTGTGCAATGGTCCGCTTAGGGTTACCACTAGTCCTCCTAGGACCATGTCGTAGTGGTTTCACAAAAAAACGTAGGAGTAGAGATGCATTTGACATCACCTCAGGCTCAACCACCTATATGGATGCCATTGGTGTGCCCAGGGGAGTACCAAATGAATATAAATTGGCTAGTCAAATAGCAGCAGGGTTTGAGAATCTCCCCCTGATTAGTGCTTTATTTCCAGTTACCCCAAACAAGAACGTTGATCGTATAAATTACATCCATTACAATGTACTTCGCTTGGCAAACAAGACCCGTGATGCAGTAGCAGGTCTCTCAGAACAACTGGCAGCCACCTCATTGATGACAGTACAGAATAGAATGGCATTGGACATGTTATTAGCAGAAAAGGGAGGAGTTTGCTCCATGTTTGGAGATCAGTGCTGTACTTTCATTCCCAACAACACTGCACCGGATGGCTCTGTAACCAGAGCTCTGGAAGGATTGAGAACCCTATCCTCAGAAATGCATGAACACTCAGGCATCGATAACCCTTTGGAAAGCATCTTGGAATCATGGTTTGGTAAATGGAGGGGATTGATTGTGTCTGTATTAGTGTCCCTAGTAAGTGTAATGGGAATGTTGATTTTATGTGGATGTTGTTGTATTCCCTGTATAAGATCTTTGTGTAACAGATTGATTGTCACCGCAATTGAAGGGAAGGTTCCTCCTCCTTACCAGATGCCACAGTTGGAGATGGAAGTGATGGCTTTGGTGGGGGGAGAAGGATATCTGTTTGAGGATGAGGATGAAATGTGAATATGTTTCGTTGGTCTCATTTTTATGACTAATAACATGTGGAAACTAACTAAGTACATTTACTCGAGTACTGCATTTGAGAACAGTTTTGAGGTACTTGAACTTTACTGTAGTACAGTTTGAGGTACTTGTACTTTACTGCAGTACAGTTTGAGGTACTTGTACTTTACTGCAGTACAGTTTGAGGTACTTGTACTTTACTGCAGTACAGTTTGAGGTACTTGTACTTTACTGTAGTATTTCCATGTGATGCTACTTTCTACATCTCAGAGGGAAATATTGTACTTTCTACTCCACTACATTTATTTGACAGCTTTAGTTACTTTTCAGATGCAGATTTGACACAATGGATAATATAACAAGCTTTATAAATACAACACATTGTTAAAGATGAAACCAAAAAGCAGTGTGTAGTCGGCTCACGGTATAGATGTCTATGAGTTGTTAACAGCTCCACCAAATAGTCATTTTTCCCTCTAAACTTTTCAGATGGTTTCATTTGACCTGACACATCAGATGGTTTGTTACACAGAACAATCAGAGAAGTCGTCCATAAAAACTGTTTTTATACATTTTTACAACAGATGCATGATATATTTCCCCACTTTCACCCCACTGTCCTTCCTCACTTCTTCATCATCACAGCAGAGAGAGGAGGAGTAGTGTGGTGCAGTCACTTCCTGTCAGTCAGTGCACTGTATAGTTGTATAATAACTGTAATGTGTTAGTAAAGCCTGAGCGTGTGGCAGTCCGTCTCCCTGCGCCTCGTTGCCCACAGCAGCTTGTCTCTGGAGCGTCTCATCGGCTTCCCCGGCCCAGTCTGCTGCCTCTGTTCACCTGTACACAAAATACACCTTTACAGGATCAAACTGCAGCAGCTAGTCCTGTTTAAATGGTAAATGATTCTCTGTGGAATTCACAGTATAGTAATATTTCAACATTTCATTGAACAGCTCAGATTTGTTTTTCCTTTTTCTGTCATGTGTCAAATAATGTGTCAAATGTGTGTCTGTGAATGATCTGTTTTAATAAAGGATAAAATAAATATGATCTGCCTTGATCCTGCTGCTATAAACAATTATAACTATAACTATATTTAAAGCTCTTATTTAAACAACTCTATGTTAATGCACACTTCACCAATTCAGATGTTATTGTTAGTTATGATAATCATTCTTCTAATGAATTCTCTATATATTTACATTATAATTATACTGACTGTGCTTACTACAAATGTAACTTAATGTTGCAGTTCCTCGCTGTGACCACTGGAGGGCGGTGAACACTAAGGTGGCAGATTTAAAGTTGGCCTTTCATATTTCTGTCTTTGTCTTGTGCATCTTATTATAATTACTCTCTTTCTTTACTTCTACTGATGAATATATTGTACAAACTGTATCTATTCAATGCTCAGTGTGTTGCTGTGCAGACCTGCAGTTCTGCCTTTTCATTTATTGTTATTTATTTGTTTTTTTTGTCATTTGTTGTCATGTTATTTAACCTTTTTTCTTGACTATAGTTGACTTTGCTGCTGTAATGCAATAATAGTGTATCTGTCTCTATCTATCTATCTATCTATCTATCTATCTATCTATCTATCTATCTATCTATCTATCTATCTATCTATCTATCTATAAATACTGTATGACTATTGATACCTGTAAATATAATAATGATAATGATTGTTTTCAGCATTGAATAATCTTTGCATTATTTCCTTAGTTCATGCATTAATCATTAATCATGTGATGTGAAAGACCTGAAACACCCGATGGTTCCACTGAAGAAGCATCAGCAGATGTACTTGCACAGTCTTGCAGTTCATGCATTAATCATTTTGTTTGTAAAAGTGTCAGAAAATAGTGAAAAATTTAAGTTCTAAGAGTTGAAAGTGATGTCTTTAAATGTCTTGTTTTGTCTGAACAAAAATCAAATCATTTGAGTTGCATTTTTTTGCATAGAAAAATAACCCCCCAAAAATGTTTTAATTATCAAAATCAATTAAAACAATTTTTTTTTTTTTTACAGTAACTGAACCAAACTGTCCCCATTAAACTGACAAGGATGTTATCAATGTGATACACCAAAATAAAATAAAAATACTTTAATGATATGATGAATAAAACTCTAATTCAAACTTTCAGTTCACTTCTGAGTCTTTTAACAGGAAGCTGTGGCTCAGGAGGTTGAGCAAGTCGTTCAGCAGATCAGCAGCTCCTACAGTCCACATGTGGAAGTGTCTTTGGACAAAATACTGAACCCTAAATTTCTCCTGAAGGCTGTGCAGTGTAAAAGTACTTTGAGTGGTCAGAAGACCAGAAAGGTGCTATATAAAGCCAGTCCATTCAGGATTTAATTCAATAAATATGATCATGGTTGTAACCTAAACAATTTGGATGAGTCAGTTCACAGTCAGGTAATCATGACATCACTAATCATAAAAAACTGATCCAGTCCAAATCAAGTGTGGTCTTTACATTTTCGTGAACCCGAACCAAGAACCTTGTCTGAATATCTCCTGTTGTTTCTATGTGCTGACTGTGTCGGCATTGTGGATCTTTCTTGTGGGGGTGACTGTGAGTGAGTTGATTGGATCGAGCATCCATGTGTTCAGCTTAAAGACCGGTGCCTTCCAGCTCCTCTCAGCTCTTCCTCTCCCCGCTACCGACTGACCGACCCGCCAGCATGTGAAACCGTGAAATCTGTACATGCAACAACAAAGTGTCACCAGTGCTTTATTCTGTCATTCCAATTTTTCAGGACTTTGTTTATGAATTTGTTCCTAATGACTTCATATTATTGCTTTCTGTTTCTGTTTTAATTAGGGTTTCTTTTGTTTTTTAAATATCGGTGTATTGGGGTCCTGGGGTTTTTTGGAAGTGAGGATCCACAGATCCACAGAGTTTAGTTGCTCGTTTGTGTTTGAGTGAGAAAAGTATTCAGGGCATTTGAAGGCTGTCGTGACTGTATGCTTTCTGTGTGAAAACAAAGCAAAAGTTTGATCCATAATTGTTGCTGCTGTGTTGACCGTGTGAAGCATCTCAAAGACTCAGTGTTGAACCATGCAGGTAACCAATCATAAAAAAACCTGTAATATATAAAAATGTCTGAAAACCAGAAAACTGAAACCATACCAAATCGATTTCAGAGATGGACGAATTGATTTTGGAGTTTTGGGTCCTGCTGCCGCTTTACTTTTATTTACTGGATTTGGATTTTGTTTTGTACCTTACAACATTATTTGACAGGCTTATACATGAAATGAATGATAAATGTTACTTCACCGGCGTGACGTGTTTGGGCCTGTGCACGTCTGCGGTGTGTGACTGCAGCGGCTCCTGCAGCGCTGTAATGCTGTCAGTGAGATCCAGCTGTGTCTGATGCTGCGAGGGGAAGCTGGGATCTCTCAGATGGAAGACGAGAGGACGCCCGTCAGCCGAGCGGCCACAGTAACTCTGTCCAAAAGAGACAAAGACACATCATACATACACACCAGGTTAACAATCAGTAAACAAAAACAAATCAAAAATTCAAAAGCAAGAAAACAAACTAATAACAAACAAAAAATACCCAACAAATAAAACAAGACAGCAACAACACAACATCTACAGTTCATTCAGAATTAACGAACATTTCGAATACCAAAGGCCTAAATTCCAAACCAAGATCATAATCATACCTCCTTAAGACGAGAAAATAAAGGCCTCTCTTCATGACCATATTTCTCATATGTTAGTCTCTCTAAGGGAAAACATGTTGTAAGGTGGTCTATAAACATCTTAAAGGTAGGGAATGATTCATTTTTCCATGGGGTAAATATAAATTGTTTAGCAAAATATGATATAATTATTAAAATCTGCATTTTTTATTATCTATGTAAAACAGGCATGTCATGGAGTAAATAAAAACATGGATTTAAATCAAACTGTAAGGACGATCATTTCACTCCAAATCAGCTATTATCAAAGTCATTTTGAAAGGAAGTTGTCACTTTTATTTACTTTTATTTAATTTAATGTGCAATGCTAGTTTTGTTTTAATGATTTTATCCAAATCCCATTCATTCTATTCTACATGTTTTATTTGTTTTTTTTCTTTCTGTCTCCATGTGATTGTAATTCTCTGTGAAGCACTTTTCTCAGCATTTGTTTGTTTTTTAAATGTGCTTTTATAAATTAATTGACTTCATTTCAAACATGAGGCCTGTGGTCCAGAAACGGCCCGCCGAGGAGTCCAATCCGGCCCACTTTCCTTCCTGTCTTCTTTTCCTTCCTTCCTTCTTTCTTTCCCTCCTTTCTTTCCTTTTTTCCATCCTTCCTTCCTTCCTTCCTTCCTTCCTTCCTTCCTTCCTTCCTTCCTTCCTTCCTCCCATCTTTTTACTGATCCAGCCCACATCAGATCATATTGGTCTGTATGTGGCCCTTGAATGAAAAAAAACCTTCTACCACCACATGTCCCAACATCTCTTTCACTTCCTGTCCTTTAGGCTTCATTTGTGAGCTCTGAGTTTTATACATAATCAACCTCACATTAAATCACGTACAGCTTTGCATAATTTAAAAGAATTTCTTAAGAGTTGATGTTTTCTCTGAAGAATTAAGCACACAGAGTGATGTATCTTTCTCTTTACTCTTGACATGCCAGTCGTTCTCCAGAAAAACAAACTATTTCAGCTTTTATACTGTAACTCATGGTGGAAATTTGACACAGCCAGTTCTACCCAGCCAGTTCTACTACCAGGTGTCTTTTCTGAGTTAACACAGAAATGAATGCATCAGATCAGGTGTGAGAAGTTGCAGGAGATGTCCTGTGATCACTCACCTGGGTGTGAGTGGTGGTGTAGCAGGGTGCTGCGTCTCCCAGGCTCAGGGTGCTCTGATGCAGGTGCCTCAGTCTGCTGTTCTCTGCTTTTTGGTGACAGTGTTGACCGTGGCGGCTCAACCTCTGGTCGCTGTGCCGTCCCGGCTGCAAGACATAAACCAGAAAAACACAGGCGCAAAACCAACTAGCAAAACTAACATTATGATTCATAAAGACTGAGATCATTGTCTTTAAACTGCACTTACTGAGAAATACATTTAATCAAAGCAGGATAAAGAACCAAGACAAAAATTGAATGAAGTAAATGAATGACAACACCTTCACTGTCTGCTCTGTTGTTACTTACCTGAGCTGCTTCTGTGGAAACTTTGCTGTCACGGTGACGAGAAAACAAAGAAGCCCACAGTATGAATTTCAAACATAAACACTGTGTTTTCTGAGATCTTGGATTATATCAGTCATGTCCTAACACTTTAATTCTGGCATTGCCCCACCCCCCTCCCCCGATCTCTATATAAGAGCATAGTTTTTCAATTTAAAAGCATGACTTCTTGATTTCACATTCAAATGTTGTAACATGTTCTTGTTAAATGCTGCTCACACTCACATAATCTTCAAATCAACACAATAGAGACCTACAATACAATTAGCATTTGTTGTTTATTGCCTTAGATACACATATACGTACAAGAAATAAAACTGTGCGAACACAAGTATGGAGTTATCCTCTAATATAAATGGCTTTTTTATTAGGATACTAAGTTCTATGTTTCACGTCATTTCCAATTTGTATGCAAAATAAGCACCTTGTATCCAGATACTGAATGATATCTGTATGTTTACTGATACATTTTTGGACTGGTGTGCAATTGTTCAAGTCAGGAGCCAGAATGTACATTAAGTGTGTTTATCTTGCTGTAATGATTCCTCCTGTTCATAATGACCATTAGAAGATCCCTTCATAATGTTTACAATGGAAGTGATGGAGGACTAAAGTGTGTAATTTTAAACTCCATATTTTTATGAAACTCTTTAAGAAGCACTTTGAGGTGCCTTGCTGTTGAAATGTGCCATAAAAGTCATTTTGCCTTGCCTTGCGTATATTTATTATTATGTTTATATGACAGTACAAGTACCTCAAAACTGTTCTCAAGTGCAGTACTTGAGTAAATGTACTTAGTGTTTCGACTTGAGCTAATTCTACTTGCTAAATCATACGCTATGTGTTAGCTCAGTCTGTGTGTTCGTTAAATGAAAGGATAGGAGAAGATGAGCGGTCTCACAGGCTATTTTATTTAGCAGTAAATGAATAAAACATACAGAGCTCTGGGTCGAGATCTTCCTGTCCCTGATGAACAACAGTGTGTGTCAGTTCATGAAGTCCGACTCCTATCCTTTCCCTGACCCCTTTATACAAAAATACAGAATCATGATGCAATGTGTGAGGTGCTGTCGTCTCCTGATTGGCTGTTGATCTGACTCCATCCTCCATCTTCTCACAGTCCAGGATATGTGATCTTCATGTGACCTCCTTAAACAGGCGCAATAGTGACTTCCATGTGACCCCCTTCTTCTGAAACTACACAATCACCAGACCTCCTGTGGGGGTTTTATGGTTAGTTCTGCATCGTTTAACAAAGGATGGTCAGGGCTCTGACTGAATGTTTGACCCCGCTCTCCTGTTAATAATAAACCTTTAACCTATGCAAGTGGGACGTGTCAACATCAAGAATCTACCTATTTACTTACACTTCAGGGTAAACTGTCTTCATGCATTCTTATTACACAACAAGCTTACTGCTTTCAAATTGTTACACATAGGACCACATATTTATATGAAACAAACAACAAAGTAATTAATCCCCTTATCTGATATTTTAGCAGTGGCCAATTCATAGCATATATCTACATTAGTTACTCTGCACACGTCATTAGTAGATTAGCAAATATTCAGTTAGAGGAGCCTCCTTATACACATATTATAATCACACCTTTGTCTATATAATGACAGCAAATGTTGGTTTAAAACTAAATAGTGCATGTTTTAACAGAAATATAATGTTTGGGTTTTTGATGGGAAACCGGATGATACGTCCGGGTCCCTTAAAATAATATTTTTCATTTCAGCTCAGTGTGAAAGTCTCTACTGTGTTTCCCTCTTTCTAGTTTTAATTGCTTATATTTTGCTTGGGAAGTGCCACTTCTGGATTGTATTGGTTTCCCTTTTTGTGTTATGCCAAACTGACAGTTGAAGGTGCCGGCTGTTTTTGCTGAACTCGGAAAATCCAGTTTTCCGCACTGTGCACTGGCAACACGGAATAACCTGCAGAACATTCTAAAGCTTACCTCACTTTTTAAAATCCTTACAGCAATTTAAATCTAAAAATGTCATTTCATTTCATTTGCAACTGCGCTTGTTTTTAGCTGACTCACTTAGTTTTCAATTTTAATGGAGATTGGAATGTTTTAGTGCCACTTCTGAGTTTGTATTGGATTCTCTTTCTGTATTACGCCACACTGACAAGAGAAAAGTAATGATAGGTAGAAGTTTTTTATTTCTTTGGTTTTGGTTAACTTCAATGCCAGTGATGGCTTCCCAGTGTTCAACATCGTTATTATTAGTCAGAGGACAACCTGTTGTGCAATGAAATATCAGGTAGTGGAGTTACAATGGTGCTGCAGCATTTCAATCAACTTTTCAAGCTGCGTCATCCTCTCAATCAGTCGCTAACACTCTGTGCAGCTTCCCAACTATGCTGGGTTTGGAAACACAGCTTTTACATTATTGTTTGTGGGTCGTAGGAGCTTTGTATGCTAGGCTAGGCTACCAGCTGAGTGTGGCAGGGCTCTGAACTTTTCCTGTGTCCGAAAAGCAAACTTTTGTTCCATTGCGCAGTTCCACATTTTCTTTAGTGCCAGTGTAAGTGGTAACAGCTCTCTTTGGAAGAATATTTAGAGACGAAAGTGCAACGCATATAGCGAGCAGAGAGCTGATGAACACACGTCTGCACTGAAACACAATCAGACCTGACACTATATAATTGTACATGTGTGATGTGTTGAAGCGACACTGTTTGATCTGTTTACTATGAAGGAGGTGGAGCAGGTGGTGTTGGGCGTGTTATCAGGCAGGTAGAGAGAGGTGTGACTGTGTGTGAGGGAGGGAAGACAGACAGAGGAAGGGTATTTATGCCGGAGCAGATCTGATGATATGAACATACTGCACAGTGATGGCTCTCTACAAAGTGATCTGTGTGGCAGCTCTGCTGACTCTACTGGCAGCAGGTAAGGGTCCTCTTCACCTGCACACCTGAACCAATGACATCGATGCTGAACACTGGGAAGGGAGAAAAATCCTCTGATTAAGTAAACATAGCTGTAACACAAATAGGGATGGGATCTGATAAGATTTTATTAATACCAATGCCATTATCGATTCTGCTTATGAATACGATTCTTTATCAATCCCCATCTATTTGTCATCTCCAGTGTTTATCAATGACCTTGCATGCTGATGAATATAAGAAACATAACTGGTAGATAGGATAAATGATCAGCAGCCAAAAGTGAACTTAATTAACTTTAATTAATAATGTCTGCAAAGTTACACTGTTACCTCATCTGGTAACAGACATTTATTTAAGTGAAAAGATCTTTGGCCAGTTTTCAGCAGAGTTCAGTTGTAAATATTACGATCATCACAAACATCCTCCCATGGAAATATGGTGTGCCAATAAATCACATAAAGTATCAGTGAATATAAATGCTGAATTGTTGTTTGAAGAGCTGTCTGTTTTCTGTTTTTCAGAGTCTCGCTCACAACCTAATGGTAAGTCAACTGTGACTGTGTCAGCTGTGACATTTTAAACATGTTGTTAGATAGAAATGTTGATAAAATGTTGTAGTTTCATTTTTGTTGGTATTTACTGACAAAGCCCAAAATATCAGACTTAAAGGCCAGGTTCATCATCATTATCATTATTATATGATATATTATTTATGCAATTTTACTTTGCATGTGCAAAGTTTAATGAGTTTCCGAAAAACTCATTAAATTTGCATCAAATGGGGAAACTTGACATCTGGGCTTGGGTGTGTCAAAACGGCTCTATAGCACCCGCTACAATATTTCAAAGTCAAATCCCCCGCCATTAAATTTGAAGTAGATTAACAAAATTACGTAAGCACATGTGACATATCAAGACTTTTAAAAAAGGTTTTGAAGCCACAATATAAGCCCTACAGAAGTCAGCCATTTTGAATTTACTTTACAATTTTTGCACCTTCGTGCTTGTATATAATATCGTCACATTTTAATATCGTGAGATCTCGTCATCAGTATATTAATGTTTGTGAATGGGTGAATGTGACTTCTAAGTGTTTTGAGTGGTAGACGGACTAGAAAACTTCATACAAGTACAGTCAATTTACCAATACACTGGCCAAACAATAACCAAAGAAAATTAGCTCTGCCATGACAACAATTGACTAATTCACATTTAAAATTTGACAGCATCCAGAAGACCCAGGACCCTAACACACTGTGTCTGTATCTTTTCCCCTTCTTTTATACATTCTTCACACTGAACCCAATGCCAGAGGACAAGACCCCTGACATCACCTCAAACAGAACATTAAGACAGAAGAGATCTTCCAGCATCCCGGGAGCTACCTCCAACCTGAAATGGGTGTATAGGCGTTCCGGTCATCATGTCCCTGACGGATCTGTGTTATATCACAACCCCTATGAGAATCGTTATGACTACATCTGCAGATGCGGTTGCTCAGCTGGTTTCAACACCAGAGGAAGTAATACGTGCAACTATGCCTATGGTGACTCAGAACGTAAATGCACCTCCTTTAATGTCCTGGTGAACAAAGACAACTTTGAGTATTTGGATTGGAGGGATGGCTCTTATGGTTCTGTGCCTACAAATTCAATCAAGACCTGCTCCAACGGTGACACATATATTGGGAAGAACAAGTATGGTCTTGGAAAGGTGTCTGTTAAACACAAGGCCTTCTTCCTTCCCTGGAGAGGTTCTGAGTATTGGTACAAGTATTACCAGGTCCTGACCTTTTCCAAAAAAGTTGCAAAAGTGCAAATGTCTGATGTCAAGTACAAGGTAAATGAAGCTAAAAAATTTAGTTATCCCCCAGAGGTCATGACCAAGGCTACCACCATCAACCATCAGTGCAGAACAGTTAAAAAAATACCTCATCTCCATAAAGAGTATGAGGAAGAGAAAAGGTGGGACAGTAGCACTGAAATATCAGTAGGTGTGACAGCTTCCTTTGAAGCCAAAATCCCATTTGTTGGCACGACAGGTATTGAGATGAGTGCTTCGACAACAAAGTCATTCTCCAAAGGGAACTCCATAACGGTAAAGAAAAGCCTCGGTCTTGATGTGCAGGTTTGGGTCCCACCAAACCACACCTGCGGTGTCAGAATTATGGGACATAAGTACAAGACGGTAATCCCTTACACAGCACTCCTCACCCGCACATACCCCAGCGGGTCAAAAAGATCAACAACCATCTCTGGGGTATTCAATGGTGTCAATGTTGTTGATTTCGTAACTCATGTAGATCGCTGTATTCCTATACCCAATGTCAAGCCATGCCCTTTAAAGTAAAACTAACGGTAATTTAGATTCCCCTCCCCCGTGCCCCCTCATTAAAAGCCCACTCTGTTCTGATTGAAGTGTTTTCTCCTGTACTTCTTGTATTGTAACTCTGTTCTTCTCAATCAAGCTTTAATAAATGTTCTTGCATCATACATCCTGGTCTCCTGACAAGTTTTTCACTATGGGTTAACCAGCCCTCCATTAATAATTTCCCAGTCTTCATTTTGAGAGACTATGGTGGTATTCAGTCTGACCCACTAGGGGTGTCTGGAGGCATGCGCCCCTGGAAGACACTTATGTAAATTTTTCAGTCAAATGCATCTTTCTGGTGCACTCTGAGAGCAAAATTAAGAGGTTATATCTATTATAAAAGCTGCAGAGTTGAGTGGAGGTGTGTGGGTAAGTTTTTTTAGGCTGTAACCGTTGTGAAACAATCAGAAAATAACATTTTATTGATCTGATTCACCAGCTTTCTCAGTCACACAACAGTGTCCTGTAGTTGCTTAATGTGGCGGAGAAACTCTGGCATAAAGTAGAAGTATTCCTGCCTTGAACAGACTCTCCTGAGAGCAGAGGAGAGCAACACAACATGAAATGACAGCTAACTGCAGCAGAGGCTAAGATGCTGAGCCCTCTGTGCAGCAGAGACAGACAGCGGTGGAGAGTTGTCAAAAACGTAATTCTATTTAACATTGTAATCCCCTTGAAAAAAGATGAACGTCTTGTCCTATATCCCGTTTTAAGATACAGAAGATGTATATGTCTTAAAAACTCAATATACCGCTCAGCCCTAAAACAACGTAACATTTTGGAGAGTGTACAGACTATGGTGGTCTGCCACATTCTATATAATTAATAAGTAACGCTGCCTATTAAAGCATTTTGACTTTTCTTTCATTTTTTAAGATAATTGTTATCTAAGAAACAAATGCAATTATTACAAAAGTAATTGTACTGCTACATAACACATTAACCTTTATACAAACTATTTGCAACATCTGTGTTACAATTTCACACATTTTTGTAGGAACATCCAGTTAGGAGTGGTATGAAATAAATGAAATTATTAATTAAAGTAAATTAAGTTCACTATTAAGTATCCTTTCTACCAGTTATGTTTCTTATATTCATCAGCATGCAAGGTCATTGATAAAGTATTGCTTCCTGCGGCATGAAAACCTGCTGCACAACGACAATGGCAAATATAGTCACGACGATGTGTGTACCCGTTGTCATAATACACAGTTCCAGCAGGGAGACGACTACCAGAACGCCTGTACACCCATCTCAAGTTGGAGTTTGGAATCGGGTTATAGTAACTGGCCGCTCTCTTCTGTCTCAAGGTAGGAGAAGACAGAGGAAATTCATCTGTTAGCATTGTTCTGTCCGAGGTGATGTCAGTGGTCCTGTCCTCTGGCGGTGGGTCCAGTATGGAGACTGTATAAAAGAAAGGAGAAAGACATAGACACAATGTGTTAGTGTCATGTGTCTGCTGGATGCTGTCAAATGTTAAATTTGTTCAGGTCTGTCACTACAAAGTTCACACTCCTAACTTAGTGCTCTCAGTGAGCCTCAGCTTGGAATGTGGAATTAAATGACGTGTCTGTGTTTGACAATGAAGCTGCACTTCCCTGTCCTGCCTCTAGGCCCACTGTCATTATCAGAGCTCATGTTTTTAACTCTGAGTCCAGCGCTGGGTATTTCAATCGGTGTCACTTTGATTAATGTCAAGTTGTTATAATAAGGACATCCCAAACCAATGTAATGTCAAGTTGTCATGACAAAGACAACTTCTGGTCATGTCATTTTGATTAATGTCAAGTTGTCATAATCAAGACAACCCAAACAATGTCAACTTGTCATTACAAAAACCGAATGACACTTAATGACAACAGTCATAAAGGTTTATGACATTGACATAATGTTTATGACATGTTCATACTTTGTCATGTAACAGTTATGACAGTATCATGTCACTCTTATGATGATACCTTCAAGTAAAGTGTTACCAGTTTGGGTTTATCAACTTTCAAATGAAGTTGTCTGTGTCTGAAAAATATCTTTAAAAAACCCCAAAAAACCAAAACATGTCAAATGAACAGGACGAGTCAACAACTTAAATGACTATGTTTGAGTGTGTTTGGCCCGTGAAATATGCGGTCTAATGGTGTTAGAAAGGCCAACCTCTTATTTTATTAATAATTTTGAGGCAGTTATTATTTGTAAAACATGGTGTTATGATGGCCAAGACTCATATTATTTTATTTGTTGATACATTATTTTAACACGACATCCCAGGCATTGATAAGGAGTAACCCAAAAGCAATGTATCTAGTAGTGTAATTGATTATTTTCCACATGGAGTAATTGAGTAAAGTAATGCATTAAGAGTATACATTACATTTTTGAGAAATGACCCCAACACTGGTTATTAAGCCTGTGAAAAAATTGATGGATAGCTGGTTAACCCAAAGTAAAAAAACATGTCAAGAGACCAGGATGTCTTATGCAGGAACATTTATTGAAGCTTAATGAGAACAGAGAGTTACAGTACAAGAAGTACAATAGAAAACATTCCAATCAGAACAGAGTGTCCTTTTAGTGAGCGGGGCAGAAGTGAGGGGAATCCAAAATAGCCTGTGTCAGAAACAGGCTGAACTGAGGGGCTGCATAAAGGGCCAGTATAAGCACTGTGAATCATGCAAAGCTACTCTAGAAAGTGGAAACAAAAAAAGTAAAGCTGAAAATGAGCATAATTGGTCCCCTTAAAGACCTCTTCCATTTTTCTTTTACTTGCAAGGCTGAGCATTGGGAAGAGGGACACAGCGATCTACAACAGACCTGAAATCTACAACATTGACACCATTGAATGTCCCAGTTGTGGTTGTCGATTTGACTTGCCCGTTTTTGTATGTGCGGGTGAGGCGTGCTGTGTATGGGATTTTTGTTGTGTACCTATGTCCCATAATTTTGACACTGCAGGAGTGGTTCGGTGGGACAGTTACCGACACATCGACAGCAAGATTTTTCGACACACTTATGCTGCTCCCTTTGGAGATATCTTTTGTGACCTCAGTACTGACCTCAATACCTGTCTCGCCAACAAATGGGATTTTGCCAGTGAAGCTGGCTGTGACACCAACTGAGATGGAGGTGGTACTGTCCCACCTTTTCTCTTCTGAATACTCCTTTGAGAGATGAACTGTTTTGGAAACTGTTCTACACTGATAATTGCTACTGGAAGCCTTGGTCATGACCTCTGGAGGATGACTAATTTTTTTAGCTGCTTTAAAGTTGTACTTGACATCAGAAATGCGGTCTGACTTAACTCTTCTGGTCATGACCAGGACATCGTAATGCCTGTACTTGTACTCCCAACCTCTCCAGGGGAGATAGAAGGACTTATTCCTGACATCCACCTTCCCAAGACCATACTTGTTCTTCCCAACAAATATGTTAACATTACGGCAGGTCCTGATTGCATCCTTAGGCACTGAACCAGAGGAACCGGACTTATACTCAAAAATCTCAAAATTGTCTTTGTTCACCAGGAGATAAAAGTTAGTGCATGTATGTTCTTTGAAACCATACGCGTATTTGCACGTATTGCTTCCTGCCGCATGAAAACCTGCTGCACAACGACAATGGCAAATATAGTCACGACGATGTGTGTACCAGTTGCCATAATACACAGTTCCAGCAGGGAGGCGACTACCAGAACGCCTGTACACCCATCTCAATTTGGAGTTTGGAATCGGGTTATAGTAACTGGCCGCTCTCTTCTGTCTCAAGGTAGGAGAAGACAGAGGAAATTCATCTGTTAGCATTGTTCTGTCCGAGGTGATGTCAGTGGTCCTGTCCTCTGGTGCTGGGTCCAGTATGGAGACTGTAGAAAAAGAAAGGGAAAAGACACAGTCATGATATGTTAGTGTCATGGGTCTGCTGGATTTTGTTAAATGTTAAATGTGGATTACAATCATTTATTGATGTGGCAGAGCTCATTTTCTTTGGATATTGTTTGGAATGTGTAGTTGTTGTGTGTGCTCATGTTTGATTATTGTGAACATTATAAACAAAATAGATAGGCAACAAATTTACTATTAAGATGTTGATATTTGTAGGGGGAGTTCCTACTGGATAACAGTTGATCTCAATTGTTTTGACTCAGTCAGCAAATGTGTTTCCTCATTCTCTAAACATTGCCTCAAAACCCAAGACCATTGACAGAAAGACTACAGAACTATATAATTTCTCATAGTGATAAGGGTTCCAGATGCTGTGAATGGAGGGAGAAGCGGGTACTGTAAAAGGTGTCTGTGTGTGTGGTGGTGTGGCAGGGGGGAGAAGGGCAAACAGAGGATGAGGAGGTAGAGGAGGATGAAGAGGTAAGAGGGAAGGGGGAAAATGGAGGGGAAGAACTGAATATTTCAAATGAGATCTGGGCTTTTATTGTAGAACACATAGTGAACCATGGCCATAGTATGGCTGAAGCTAGTCGTAGAGTGCAGCCTTAGCAGAGCTGATCGACTGTGGCGAAGATAAGTCGGACGTTCAGGAATGAGAACAGGTGAGCCTGGCTCTGACAGCAAATACCAACAACAATGTAATAACCTGTCTATGCATCAACATGTTTAAAATGTCACAGCTGACAGAGGAAATAGAAGTAGACATATACATAGAAGCAGACTTACCATTTGGTTGTGAATGAGACTCTGAAAAACAGAAAACAAACAGCTCTTGAAACAATAATTCAGCATTTATATTCACTTGTACATTATATGATTTATTGAAACCTGATCTGTCCAAGGGAAGTCGTTTGTGGTCATCACTAATTCAAAGTGTCAATCTCAAAGATCTTTTCATTTAAATAAATTTCTAATAAATCACCATCTGTTACCAAAGGAGGCAGAACAATGGTGATGGACCCTGAGGCCCACTGATGAAAGCCCTTGCTTTATCAGTATTATAGTACCCTTACCTGCGCTCAGTAGAGCCAGCAGAGCTGCCACGCAGATCGCTTTGTAGAGAGCCATCACTGTGCAGCAAGTTAATATCATCAGATCTGCTCCGGCATAAATACCTTTCCTCTGTCGTTCCTCCCTCACACACAAACACACCTCCCTCTACCTGCCCAACAACACGCCCAACACCTTCCGGAAAATCATCTGCTCTACCTAGTTAACATGTCAAGAAGCATCATCTCAACCCTGCACAAGAACCAAAAAATCCAATTGTCACATTTATTCCAGTACAATTGTGAGGTAGGGTTTAATCCCGGGAAACGGGATTCCCAAGAAATCCAATCAAAACCATAATATTATTATTTAAAATATTATTTTTTAAAAACACACATAGCTTTGAAATATATTCATTAAAATGTAGGCAGACAGTTTGCTCTCATAAAACATGTACACGTGTGTTTGGCGTGCTGTAAAACACAACACAGCCTGTATCAATTAACACAACGCACTGATTAAAAAGCACAAGCATGTTCTTCTTCTTGCCTATGTGGTATGCAGAGGTGGCAAAAGTACTACAGATAGATAAAAGTCTGGTAAAAGTAGAAGTACTAATTCAACTCCTTTACTCAAGTAAAAGTAGGAAAATACAGGCTCTGAAAAGCTTTTTGGTTTCATCTTTAACAATGTGTTGTATTTTAAAAGCTTGATATATTATCCATTGTGTCAAATCTTCATCTGAAAAGTAACTAAAGCTGTCAAATAAATGCAGTGGAGTAGAAAGTACAATATTTCCCTCTGAGATGTAGTGGAGTGGAAGTATAAAGTAGTATCACATGGAAATGCTCAAGTAAAGTTCTTCAAAATTGTTCTTTAGTACAGTACTTGAGTACCCGAGTACTTGTACGTAGTTACTTTCCACCACTGATCATTAGTATGTGATCTGTTATCAAACATCCAGTTAGAGGAGCCGCCTTATACACACATTATATAAATACCTTTGTGTATATAATGATATAAAATGATGGTTTAAAAGTAAACTGTACACGCCTTAATAGATTGATCCGTGTTTTAATGATGAGATACCGGATGGCACGTCCGGGTCCATTAAAATAACATTAATTTCAGCTCAGTATGAGAGTATCTAGTGTGTTTTTTCGTTCATTTATGGCTCCACTACTCTGTCTCCTCTCCTCTGCTGTGATGAGACGCCTCATCCTGGCTCTCTTACTAGAAGACTGGTACGAGATGATGTGACCTCTCATTACTGCTTTGAAAGACTCCCAAAGGGTTGAGTCTGAAACCGCGCCATTATCATTGACCAGCAAAAAATCTGAGATCTTGGATGAAACGTATTCACAAAAAGATTTATCTTTCGAGAGGGGTTAAATTTCCAATTATATTGACGTGAATGAAGATTAAAATACATTTTCATTGAGAGAGAGGCATGATAAGAAATTAGAATACCATGATATGTTGGACTTGATTTGTTTGATAGTAGTTTAGAATCAACTAAAAAGTAATCAATTCTGGAAAAGCTACCATGTAAAGGAGAAAAAAAGGAATATTGCTTCTCCAAGGGGTGCTGTAGTCTCCAGATGTCAACTAAGCCCAGTGATTTCACAAGGTTAATAAGGACTGGGACCGTTTTTAATGGTTGGGCTGCTCTAGAAGAAGATCTGTACAGTTGGGGGTCGAAATAGCAGTTAAAGTCCCCACCAATAATTATATTATAGTTCTTATGCTCGGCAACAAGGTTGAAAACTTAACAAAACTAACTTCTTTTTACTTTTCACTCTTGTACTTAAGTACATTTCAGAGCCTGTACTTTCTTACTTTTACTTGAGTAAAGGAGTTGAATTAGTATTTCTACTTTTACCAGACTTTTATCTATCTGTAGTACTTTTGCCACCTCTGCATACCACATAGGCAAGAAGAAGAACATGCTTGTGCTTTTTAATCAGTGCGCTGTGTTAATTGATGCAGGCTGTGTTGTGTTTTACAGCACGCAAAACACACGTGTACATGTTTTATGAGAGCAAACTGTCTGCCTACATTTTAATGAATATATTTCAATGCTATGTGTTTTTATTTTTAAATAATATTTTAACTTATAATATTATGGTTTTGATTGGATTTCTTTGGAATCCCGTTTCCCTGGATTAAACCCTACCTCACAATTGTACTTGGGTACTGGAATAAACAGTACTTGGGAAAAAGTAATTCATTATAGTTACTCATTACTTCTCCCAAAAAGTAACTGAGTTAGTAACTGAGTTACATCAATGTCGAAGTAATTAATTACCAGGAAAAGTAACTATTACGTTACTTTAAAACAAATTCTTTCGGGGGGCATTGGTCTAATAAGCAGCAACACAGATCTATCAGGACGCTTTGCTCTCACATGCGCTGCATTGATAGTCACATAAAGACACACGCACGCGCAGGAGATTGTGTCTCATTTGCGTCCTACTCTGTCTTTGGTCATGCCCCTAAGTGCAGCTACTCTTTGGCAGGGAGACAGAGAGATGCGCCGGTTCGGGTGAAAACCGCTTCGGTGAGGTCTGAAGAAGTAACGCCGCAATTTCTAGGCAGTAACGGTAACAGCGTTGTAACGGGGGAAACAGTAATTCATTTGATTACTCGTTACTGAAAAAAGTAGCGCCGTTAGTAACGCCGTTTATTTATAACGCCGTTATTGCCATCAGTGGTTATGTCTGGAATCAATCTCCATCTGTTAAGATCCTGTCTTATTTTACTTTATGTTACGGGTACTGGGTTGCAGCATCAATGGACAGTTCTGTGTATAGCTGAAATAGAAGAAAACAAAAGATGACACGGGAGACGTAGCTTGTCCTCGCTGAATCCTCCTCAGTTATGAAGGAAGACATCTGGATGCAGGCAAATCACAGTCTCACAGTGCCTCCTACAGGCAGGAAGGTGGCGACTGCATCTGGCTTTCTATTATCTGTGCCAAAAATAAACCTTTTTGCAGCAAAACAAAATGTATCTATAATGTACTATTTATAAAGCTTTTAACCAACTAATTTTATAATATTGGTGTGCTAATCAAACAGGCCCAAAAACTGCTTGACACAGTGAAAACTCGGCCAGTGTTCATATAGTGGCGTAGTTAGTGAATGCTAAACGGATCTCAGATACCTTTCTAAGTTGTGCGTAGATAACTTCGGGTGGATATTTGGAGCATTGCTTATACTGTGAAGCTGACAACAGTGCTGTTATTGTGAACAAAAAACAAAATATGTCAAATAAAAAGGACGAGTCAACAACTTAAGAGAGTATGTTTGAGTGTGTTTGGCCTGTGAAATATGCGATTAATGGTGTTAGAAAGGCCAACCTCTTATTTTATTAATAATTTTGAGGCAGTTATTATTTGTAAAACATGGTGTTATGATGGCCAAGACTCATATTATTTTATTTGTTGATATATTATTTTTACACAACATCCCAGGCATTGCTGAGGAGTAACCCAAAAGCAATGTGACTAGTAGTGTAATTGATTATTTTCCGTAATGCGTAATAAATTTATATTTTTTGAGTAACGACCCCAACACTGGTTTTTAAGCCTGTGAAAAAATTGATGGAGATCTGGTAAACCCAAAGTGAAAAAAACTTATCAAGAGACCAGGATGTCTTATGCAAGAACATTTATTGAAGCTTAATTGAGAACAGAGAGTTACAGTACAAGAAGTACAAGAGAAAACATTGCAATCAGACCAGAGTGTCCTTTTAGTGAGGGGGGCAGAAGTGAGGTGAATCCAAAATAGCCTGTGTCAGAAACAGGCTGAACTGAGGGGCTGCATAAAGGGCCAGTATAAGCACTGTGAATCATGCAAAGCTACTCTAGAAAGTGGAAACAAAAAAAGTAAAGCTGAAAATGAGCATAATAGGTCCCCTTAAAGAACTCTTCCATTTTTCTTTTACTTGCAAGGCTGAGCATTGGGAAGAGGGACACAGCGATCTACAACAGACCTGAAATCTACAACATTGACACCATTGAATGTCCCAGTGGTGGTTGTCGATTTGACTTTCCCGTTTTTGTACGTGCGGGTGAGGCGTGCTGTGTATGGGATTTTTGTTGTGTACCTATGTCCCATAATTTTGACACCGCAGGAGTGGTTTGGTGGGACAGTTACCGACACATCGACAGCAAGATTTTTCGACACACTTATGCTGCTCCCTTTGGAGATATCCTTTGTTACCGAAGCACTGACCTCAATACCTGTCTCGCCAACAAATGGGATTTTGCCAGTGAAGCTGGCTGTGACACCAACTGAGATGGAGGTGGTACTGTCCCACCTTTTCTCTTCTGAATACGACTTTGAGAGATGAACTGTTTTGGAAACTGTTCTACACTGATAATTGCTACTGGAAGCCTTGGTCATGACCTCTGGAGGATGACTAATCTTTTTAGCTGCTTTAAAGTTGTACTTGACATCAGAAATGCGGTCTGACTTAACTCTCCTGCTCATGACCAGGACATGGTAATGCCTGTACTTGTACTCCCAACCCTCCCAAGGAAGATAGAAGGACTTATTTCTGACATCCACCTTCCCAAGACCATACTCGTTCTTCCCAACAAATATGTTAACATTACGGCAGGTCCTGATTGCATCCTTAGGCACTGAACCATAGGAACCGGACTTAAACTCAAAAATCTCAAAATTGTCTTTGTTAACCAGGAGATAAAACTTAGTGCATGTATGTTCTTTGAAACCATACGCGTATTTGCACGTATTGCTTCCTGCGGCATGAAAACCTGCTGCACAACGACAATGGCAAATATAGTCACGACGATGTGTGTACCCGTTGTCATAATACACAGTTCCAGCAGGGAGACGACTACCAGAACTCCTGTACACCCATCTCAAGTTGGAGTTTGGAATCGGGTTATAGTAACTGGCCGCTCTCTTCTGTCTCAAGGTAGGAGAAGACAGAGTAAATTCATCTGTTAGCATTGTTCTGTCCGAGGTGATGTCAGTGGTCCTGTCCTCTGGCGGTGGGTCCAGTATGGAGACTGTATAAAAGAAAGGAGAAAGACATAGACACAATGTGTTAGTGTCATTGGTCTGCTGGATGCTGTCAAATGTTAAATTTGTTCAGGTCAGTCACTTCAAAGTTCACACTCCTAACTTAGTGCTCTCAGTGAGCCTCAGCTTGGAACGTGGAATTAAATGACGTCTCTGTGTCTGACCATGAAGCTGCAGTTTTAATTGTTGAACTTCCCTGTCCTGCCTCTAGGCCCACTGTCACTATCAGATCTCATGTTTTCAACTCTGAGTCCACCAATACTTTTCATAATGCCTTTTTAGTCTCTTTTCATCTTCATTCATCTTCTACTGATAATATATAACAATTTGATGGGCAACAAACATGTAAACTAATATGGTGTTGTCAAAGTGCTGGGTGATGAGAACCAGGATTTCAGAGAATTCAGCGATAAAACCACAGTTCTGTTTTGGAGGCCTGTAGATTAAAACACGTGGTACTGGGTCCTTATTATTGATACACACGTCTTGTTCCCATTTTTTCTGTGTCTGAATATTGCTATTGGGAAAGGAAAGCAGAAGAAAAATCTGTTCAAAGCAGTTTTTTCTAAATTGAGTGAAAAAATAATACATGAAAAATGTAAGCTGTAAGCAGTGATGATCGGGCCTTACAATACATACAAGACACGTTATACAAGCACGAAGGTGCCAAAATTGTAAAGTTTGTAAAATTCAAAATGGCTGACTTCTGTAGGGCTTATATTGTGGCTTCAAAACCTTTTTTAAAAGTCTTGATATGTCACATGTGCCTACGAAATTTTGTTAATCTACTTCAAATTTAATGGCGGGGGATTTGACTTTGAAATATTGTAGCGGGTGCTATAGAGCCGTTTTGACACACCCAAGCCCAGATGTCAAGTTTCTCCATTTGATGCAAATTTTAGTTTTTTCGGAAACTCATTAAACTTTGCACATTCAAAGTAAAATTGCATAAATAATATATCATATAATAATGATAATGATGATGAACCTGGCCTTTAAGTCTGATATTTTGGGCTTTGTCAGCAAATACCAACAACAATGAAACTACAACATTTTATCAACATTTCTATCTAACAACATGTTTAAAATGTCACAGCTGACACAGTCACAGTTGACTTACCATTTGGTTGTGAGCGAGACTCTGAAAAACAGAAAACAGACAGCTCTTCAAACAACAATTCAGCATTTATATTCACTGATACTTTATGTGATTTATTGGCACACCATATTTCCATGGGAGGATGTTTGTGATGATCGTAATATTTACAACTAAACTCTGCTGAAAACTGGCCAAAGATCTTTTCACTTAAATAAATGTCTGTTACCAAATGAGGTAACAGTGTAACTTTGCAGACATAAATGCAATTATTAATTAAAGTTAATTAAGTTCACTTTTGGCTGCTGATCATTTATCCTATCTACCAGTTATGTTTCTTATATTCATCAGCATGCAAGGTCATTGATAAACACTGGAGATGACAAATAGAAGGGAATCGATAAAGAATCGTATTCATAAGCAGAATCAATAATGGCATTGGTATTAATAAAATCTTATCAGATCCCATCCCTAGTTGTGTTACAGCTATGTTTACTTAATCAGAGGATTTTTCTCCCTTCCCAGTGTTCAGCATCGATGTCATTGGTTCAGGTGTGCAGGTGAAGAGGACCCTTACCTGCTGCCAGTAGAGTCAGCAGAGCTGCCACACAGATCACTTTGTAGAGAGCCATCACTGTGCAGTATGTTCATATCATCAGATCTGCTCCGGCATAAATACCCTTCCTCTGTCTGTCTACCCTCCCTCACACACAGTCACACCTCTCTCTACCTGCCTGATAACACGCCCAACACCACCTGCTCCACCTCCTTCATAGTAAACAGATCAAACAGTGTCGCTTCAGCACATCACACATGTACAATTATAAGGTAATTGTACTTAACTTGAGTATTCTCGACTTTTTGTTACTTTATACTTCAATTGCATCGGAGTGTCAGGTCTGATTGTGTTTCAGTGCAGACGTGTGTTCATCAGCTCTCTGCTTGCTATATGCGTTGCACTTTCGTCTCTAAATATTCTTCCAAAGAGAGCTTTTACCACTTACACTGGCACTAAAGAAAATGTCTATAGTGGAACTGCGCAATGGAACAAAAGTTTGCTTTTGGGACACAGGAAAAGTTCAGAGCCCTGCCACACTCAGCTGGTAGCCTAGCCTAGCATACAAAGCTCCTACGACCCACAAACAATAATGTAAAAGCTGTGTCTCCAAACCCAGCAAAGTTGGGAAGCTGCACAGAGTGTTAGCGACTGATTGAGAGGATGACGCAGCTTGAAAAGTCGATTGAAATGCTGCAGCACCATTGTAACTCCACTACCTGATATTTCATTGCACAACAGGTTGTCCTCTGACTAATAATAACGATGTTGAACACTGGGAAGCCATCACTGGCATTGAGGCTAAACTATTAAAAGATTTAAAACTAAGTGAGTCAGCTAAAAACAAGCACAGTTGCAAATGAAATGAAATGACATTTTTAGATTTAAATTGCTGTAAGGATTTTAAAAAGTGAGGTAAGCTTTAGAATGTTCTGCAGGTTATTCCGTGTTGCCAGTGCACAGTGCGGAAAACTGGACTTTCCGAGTTCAGCAAAAACAGCCGGCACCTTCAACTGTCAGTTTGGCATAACACAAAAAGGGAAACCAATACAATCCAGAAGTGGCACTTAAACAGTCCAATCTTTCATAATCATCCTCCACTTAGGATCTGTCCCATTTTCATCTCCTGTGTGGAAGGATAAAGGTTTTCATGTTCTAGGAGATATCTATGATAGTAATTTGCTACTTTCTTGCAATGATCTACCTACTACATTTATTGATATCTTTATTTTATACTCAGAGATATATTGAGGTGGAGACCTCATTTACAATATAGTCAAGCAAAAAAACACAAAAAACACATCCCAAGCACAAGAAACACAGGTGACATACTTAGATAACGATGACAGTAAAAATAATAAAACCAAATTATTAAAATACTAACATATTAAAAACATAAGCAATTAAAACTAAAAAGAGGGAAACACAGTAGAGACTTTCACACTGAGCTGAAATGAAAAATATTATTTTAAGGGACCCGGACGTATCATCCGGTTTCCCATCAAAAAACCCAAACATTATATTTCTGTTAAAACATGCACTATTTAGTTTTAAACCAACATTTGCTGTCATTATATAGACAAAGGTGTGATTATAATATGTGTATAAGGAGGCTCCTCTAACTGAATATTTGCTAATCTACTAATAACATGTGGAAAGTAACTAAGTACATTTACTCAAGTACTGCACTTGAGAACAGTTTTGAGGTACTTGTACTGTCATATAAACATAATAATAGATATAGGCAAGGCAAGGCAAAATTATTTGTATGGCACATTTCAACAGCAAGGCACCTCAAAGTGCTTCTTATAGAGTTTCATAAAAATATGGAGTTTAAAATTACACACTTTAGTCCTCCATCACTTCCATTGTAAACATTATGAAGGGATCTTCTAATGGTCAGTATGAACAGGAGGAATCATTACAGCAAGATAAACACACTTAGTGTACATTCTGGCTCCTGACTTGAACAATAGCATACCAAAAATGTATCAGTAACCATACAGATATCATTCAGTATCTGGATACAAGGTGCTTATTTTGCATACAAATTGGAAATGATGTGAAACATAGAACTTAGTATCCTAATAAAAAAGCCATTTATATTAGAGGATAACTCCATACTTGTGTTCACACAGTTTTATTTCTTGTACGTATATGTGTATCTAAGGCAATAAACAACAAATGCTAATTGTATTGTAGGTCTCTATTGTGTTGATTTGAAGATTATGTGAGTGTGAGCAGCATTTAACAAGAACATGTTACAACATTTGAATGTGAAATCAAGAAGTCATGCTTTTAAATTGAAAAACTATGCTCTTATATAAAGATCGGGGGAGGGGGGGCAATGCCAGAATTAAAGTGTTAGGACATGACTGATATAATCCAAGATCTCAGAAAACACAGTGTTTATGTTTGAAATTCATACTGTGGGCTTCTTTGTTTTCTCGTCACCGTGACAGCAAAGTTTCCACAGAAGCAGCTCAGGTAAGTAACAACAGAGCAGACAGTGAAGGTGTTGTCATTCATTTACTTCATTCAATTTTTGTCTTGGTTCTTTATCCTGCTTTGATTAAATGTATTTCTCAGTAAGTGCAGTTTAAAGACAATGATCTCAGTCTTTTGATCAAAATGTTAGTTTTGCTAGTTGGTTTTGCGCCGTAATCCTCTCTGTGCATCATCTTCTGTGTTTTTCTGGTTTATCTCTTGCAGCCGGGACGAGAAAAGAAGCCCAGAGAAGCTCGACATGGACAGTGTGATGCACAGCAACCAGAGGTTGAGCCGCCACGGTCAACACTGTCACCAAAAAGCAGAGAACAGCAGACTGAGGCACCTGCATCAGAGCACCCTGAGCCTGGGAGACGCAGCACCCTGCTACACCACCACTCACACCCAGGTGAGTGATCACAGGACATCTCCTGCAACTTCTCACACCTGATCTGATGCATTCATTTCTGTGTTAACTCAGAAAAGACACCTGGTAGTAGAACTGGCTGGGTAGAACTGGCTGTGTCAAATTTCCACCATGAGTTACAGTATAAAAGCTGAAATAGTTTGTTTTTCTGGAGAACGACTGTGTGCCCTTCTCCATGCTGGCATGTAAAGAGTAAAGAGAAAGATACATCACTCTGTGTGCTTAATTCTTCAGAGAAAACATCAACTCTTAAGAAATTCTTTTAAATTATGCAAAGCTGTACGTGATTTAATGTGAGGTTGATTATGTATAAAACTCAGAGCTCACAAATGAAGCCTAAAAGACAGGAAGTGAAAGAGATGTTGGGACATGTGGTGGTAGAAGGTTTTTTTTCATTCAAGGGCCACATACAGACCAATATGATCTGATGTGGGCTGGATCAGTAAAAAGATGGGAGGAAGGAAGGAAGGAAGGAAGGAAAGAAAGAAGGAAGGAAGGAAAAGAAGACAGGAAGGAAAGTGGGCCGGATTGGACTCCTCGGCGGGCCGTTTCTGGACCACAGGCCTCATGTTTGAAATGAAGTCAATTAATTTATAAAAGCACATTTAAAAAACAAACAAATGCTGAGAAAAGTGCTTCACAGAGAATTACAATCACATGGAGACAGAAAAAAACCCCAAATAAAACATGTAGAATAGAATGAATGGGATTTGGATAAGATCATTAAAACAAAACTAGCATTGCACATTAAATTAAATAAAAGTAAATAAAAGTGACAACTTCCTTTCAAAATGACTTTGTTAATAGCTGATTTGGAGTGAAATGATCGTCCTTACAGTTTGATTTAAATCCATGTTTTTATTTACTCCATGACATGCCTGTTTTACATAGATAATAAAAAATGCAGATTTTAATAATTATATCATATTTTGCTAAACAATTTATATTTACCCCATGGAAAAATGAATCATTCCCTACCTTTAAGATGTTTATAGACCACCTTACAACATGTTTTCCCTTAGAGAGACTAACATATGAGAAATATGGTCATGAAGAGAGGCCTTTATTTTCTCGTCTTAAGGAGGTATGATTATGATCTTGGTTTGGAATTTAGGCCTTTGGTATTCGAAATGTTCGTTAATTCTGAATGAACTGTAGATGTTGTGTTGTTGCTGTCTTGTTTTATTTGTTGGGTATTTTTTGTTTGCTATTAGTTTGTTTTCTTGCTTTTGAATTTTTGATTTGTTTTTGTTTACTGATTGTGCACCTGGTGTGTATGTATGATGTGTCTTTGTCTCTTTTGGACAGAGTTACTGTGGCCGCTCGGCTGACGGGCGTCCTCTCGTCTTCCATCTGAGAGATCCCAGCTTCCCCTCGCAGCATCAGACACAGCTGGATCTCACTGACAGCATTACAGCGCTGCAGGAGCCGCTGCAGTCACACACCGCAGACGTGCACAGGCCCAAACACGTCACGTCGGTGAAGTAACATTAATCATTCATTTCATGTATAAGCCTGTCAAATAATGTTGTAAGGTACAAAACAAAATCGAAATCCAGTAAATAAAAGTAAAGCGGCAGCAGGACCCAAAACTCCAAAATCAATTTGTCCATCTCTGAAATCGATTTGGTATGGTTTCAGTTTTCTGACATTTTTATATATTACAGGTTTTTTTATGATTGGTTACCTGCATGGTTCAACACTGAGTCTTTGAGATGCTTCACACGGTCAACACAGCAGCAACAATTATGGATCAAACTTTTGCTTTGTTTTCACACAGAAAGCATACAGTCACGACAGCCTTCAAATGCCCTGAATACTTTTCTCACTCAAACACAAACGAGCAACTAAACTCTGTGGATCTGTGGATCCTCACTTCCAAAAAACCCCAGGACCCCAATACACCGATATTTAAAAAACAAAAGAAACCCTAATTAAAACAGAAACAGAAAGCAATAATATGAAGTCATTAGGAACAGATTCATAAACAAAGTCCTGAAAAATTGGAATGACAGAATAAAGCACTGGTGAGATGTGATGGAAAGTACCTCTGGGGCCCCAAGGTACCCCAGTTGGTAGAAATAATGTTAAAGTATCAGCACCACAGTGTCTGGTGTTGCTAAGGATCTTCAATAAAACCTGGTTTATTTCATTTGACCCATCGCTGTTCGAGCTGAATGCTGTTTATGTGCCTAGGGCCTTTGTTGTTGCATGTACTGAGTTTTTGACTGAATAAAAGTTGTAGTTTGTTTTTTTAACACTCGCTCCCTCATACCCTCCTTGACCTCCGTCTTTCTCCAGAGAGCCGACATGAAGGTAGAAAACTGGGCTCGATATTGCAGCGGCCGGGCTGTCAGAGAGATCACCAACCCAGAGGATCCATCAGAGTACGGGACCACCTACATGACAGAGCACAGGCTCCCAGTAGGAGACGGCTCAACACACCAGCCCAGCGGCACACCTACACAGTGGCACCAGCACGACATCCTGACAGGTGGTGTGAACACTGCGGAGCTTCATACACACACACACACACACACACAACTCCTGTGTTATTAGTTTGTATGATTCTTGATTCAGTTGCGAAAAACAGTATAAAATCAGCACAAACAAAAATGCCACCCACCCTTACAGAACTTGGGCTGACTTTCATTACACAAGCGACAATGCATGACTGATTTCACGGTTTCACATGCTGGCGGGTCGGTCAGTCGGTAGCGGGGAGAGGAAGAGCTGAGAGGAGCTGTAAGGCACCGGTCTTTAAGCTGAACACATGGATGCTCGATCCAATGAACTCACTCACAGTCACCCCCACAAGAAAGATCCACAATGCCAACACAGTCAGCACATAGAAACAACAGGAGATATTCAGACAAGGTTCTTGGTTCGGGTTCACGAAAATGTAAAGACCACACTTGATTTGGACTGGATCAGTTTTTTATGATTAGTGATGTCATGATTACCTGACTGTGAACTGACTCACCCAAATTGTTTAGGTTACAACCATGATCATATTTATTGAATTAAATCCTGAATGGACTGGCTTTATATAGCACCTTTCTGGTCTTCTGACCACTCAAAGTACTTTTACACTGCACAGCCTTCAGGAGAAATTTAGGGTTCAGTATTTTGTCCAAAGACACTTCCACATGTGGACTGTAGGAGCTGCTGATCTGCTGAACGACTTGCTCAACCTCCTGAGCCACAGCTTCCTCTTAAAAGACTCAGAAGTGAACTGAAAGTTTGAATTCAAGTTTTATTCATCATATCATTAAAGTATTTATATTTTATTTTGGTGTATCACATTGATAACATCCTTGTCAGTTTAATGGGGACAGTTTGGTTCAGTTACTGTAAACAAAATAATTGTTTTAATTGATTTTGATAATTAAAACATTTTTGGGGGGTTATTTTTCTATGCAAAAAAATGCCACTCAAATGATTTGATTTTTATCTTGGGCTGATGGACTGTTGTTCAGACAAAACAAGACATTTAAAGACATCACTTTCAACTCTTAGAACTTACATTTTTCACTATTTTCTGACACTTTTACAAACAAAATGATTAATGCATGAACTGCAAGACTGTGCAAGTACATCTGCTGATGCTTCTTCAGTGGAACCATCGGGTGTTTCAGGTCTTTCACATCACATGATTAATGATTAATGCATGAACTAAGGAAATAAGCCAAAGATTAGATAGTCAGTATTCATAGATAGATAGATAGATAGATAGATAGATAGATAGATAGATAGATAGATAGATAGATAGATAGATAGATAGATAGATAGATAGATAGATAGATAGACTATTATTGCATTACAGCAGCAAAGTCAACTATAGTCAAGAAAAAAGATCAATAACATGACAACAAATGACAAAAAAACAAATAAATAACAATAAATGAAAAGGCAGAACTGCAGGTCTGCACAGCAACACACTGAGCATTGAATAGATACAGTTTGTACAATATATTCATCAGTAGAAGTATAGAAAGAGAGTAATTATAATAAGATGCACAAGACAAAGACAGAAATATGAAAGGCCAACTTTAAATCTGCCACCTTAGTGTTCACCGCCCTCCAGTGGTCACAGCGAGGAACTGCAACATTAAGTTACATTTGTAGTAAGCACAGTCAGTATAATTATAATGTAAATATATAGAGAATTCATTAGTAGAATGATTATCATAACTAACAATAACAAATTGGTGAAGTGTGCATTAACAGAGAGTTGTTTAAATAAGAGCTTTAAATATAGTTATAGTTATAATTGTTTATAGCAGCAGGATCAAGGCAGATCATATTTATTTTATCCTTTATTAAAACAGATCATTCACAGACACACATTTGACACATTATTTGACACATGACAGAAAAAAGAAAAACAAATCTGAGCTGTTCAATGAAATGTTGAAATATTACTATACTGTGAATTCCACAGAGAATCATTTACCATTTAAACAGGACTAGCTGCTGCTGTTTGATCCTGTAAAGGTGTATTTTGTGTGCAGGTGAACAGAGGCAGCAGACTGGGCCGGGGAAGCCGATGAGACGCTCCAGAGACAAGCTGCTGTGGGCAACGAGGCGCAGGGAGACGGACTGCCACACGCTCAGGCTTTACTAACACATTACAGTTATTATACAACTATACAGTGCACTGACTGACAGGAAGTGACTGCACCACACTACTCCTCCTCTCTCTGCTGTGATGATGAAGAAGTGAGGAAGGACAGTGGGGTGAAAGTGGGGAAATATATCATGCATCAGTTGTAAAAATGTATAAAAACAGTTTTTATGGACGACTTCTCTGATTGTTCTGTGTAAGAAACCATCTGATGTGTCAGGTCAAATGAAACCATCTGAAAAGTTTAGAGGGAAAAATGACTATTTGGTGGAGCTGTTAACAACTCATAGACATCTGAAATGTGAGCCGACTACACACTGCTTTCTGGTTTCATCTTTAACAATGTGTTGTATTTATAAAGCTTGTTATATTATCCATTGTGTCAAATCTGCATCTGAAAAGTAACTAAAGCTGTTAAATAAATGTAGTGGAGTAGAAAGTACAATATTTCCCTTTGAGATGTAGAAAGAAGCATCACATGTGTCACACTCTGACCTAGAGTGAGGGTAGTGTGCCGGAAGGCTGACTGGAAAAAGTGTAGTTTAACCTTAAAATGTCAAAAAAAGTTGCAACACAAAGTCCATTTGATGAAAAAGATGAAGTGGTATATTGCCCTTTAAATACAGTCAATGGAAATGTGAGCAAACGATGCTGCAAAAATGCAGCAGAAAATTATATTTACAAAGTACTAACCAAAAACACCATTGGTTCTACACAGCACCACAGCCCTTCTCTGACTGCCTAGACAGTGTTAAAAAAAACCCAATTTAAAGACTTAGCCCCTCCCACTGGACCATAACACCTTTAATTGGAATCAATCAAATAATCACTTAACCCCAAAGGTAATTTTCCATATCCGAAATCATTACCAAATCTATTTACACTTATTTACCACACATAAAGGCGGTAATCAACGCATTCACACAAGGCCTCAATCCAGAAATGAATTTACAAACACATTTCAACCCCACAGTTGGTATGGTTCAGTGAGATGGACTGAGCGTGCTCCCTACGGGTTACTCAGGCAGTATAAAAGACAGCCTGAAACAAAGCTCGGGTCTTTTGTCACTGCCCAGCGCCAGGAAATACTGTGGTAAGAAAAAACAAAATAATTAGATACAAACTCATGATTTCCAATCCTCAAATAATAAAGAGATACCCAAAACAATAAAAATGTGTTTGTGTGTGATTCTGGAAAACTTTATGGGAATAAACAGCACAGGAAACTTACTTGGATGTTAAATGTAGTTCAGTGTGTGCACCCACCAAACTAACAATAGCATGCTACCTGTCTAACATGTGGTCTGTGTAATGAATGATGGTGTGATGTATTACCAGTTGCAGGGGAAACTGCCACAACATGGAAATACTACAGTAAAGTACAAGTACCTCAAAACTGTTCTCAAGTGCAGTACTTGAGTAAATGTACTTAGTTACTTTACACATGTTATTAGTAGATTAGCAAATATTCAGTTAGAGGAGCCTCCTTATACACATATTATAATCACACCTTTGTCTATATAATGACAGCAAATGTTGGTTTAAAACTAAATAGTGCATGTTTTAACAGAAATATAATGTTTGGGTTTTTGATGGGAAACCGGATGATACGTCCGGGTCCCTTAAAATAATATTTTTCATTTCAGCTCAGTGTGAAAGTCTCTACTGTGTTTCCCTCTTTCTAGTTTTAATTGCTTATATTTTGAATATGTTAGTATTTTATTAATTTGGTTTTATTATTTTTACTGTCATCGTTATCTAAGTATGTCACCTGTGTTTCTTGTGCTTGGGATGTGTTTTTTGTGTTTTTTTGCTTGACTATATTGTAAATGAGGTCTCCACCTCAATATATCTCTGAGTATAAAATAAAGATATCAATAAATGTAGTACGTAGATCATTGCAAGAAAGTAGCAAATTACTATCATAGATATCTCCTAGAACATGAAAACCTTTATCCTTCCACACAGGAGATGAAAATGGGACAGATGCTAAGTGGAGGAAATGATTATGAAAGATTGGACTGTTTAAGTGCCACTTCTGGATTGTATTGGTTTCCCTTTTTGTGTTATGTCAAACTGACAGTTGAAGGTGCCGGCTGTTTTTGCTGAACTCGGAAAGTCCAGTTTTCCGCGCTGTGCACTGGCAACACGGAATAACCTGCAGAACATTCTAAAGCTTACCTCACTTTTTAAAATCCTTACAGCAATTTAAATCTAAAAATGTCATTTCATTTCATTTGCAACTGCGCTTGTTTTTAGCTGACTCACTTAGTTTTAAATCTTTTAATAGTTTAGCCTCAATGCCAGTGATGGCTTCCCAGTGTTCAACATCGTTATTATTAGTCAGAGGACAACCTGTTGTGCAATGAAATATCAGGTAGTGGAGTTACAATGGTGCTGCAGCATTTCAATCGACTTTTCAAGCTGCGTCATCCTCTCAATCAGTCGCTAACACTCTGTGCAGCTTCCCAACTCTGCTGGGTTTGGAGACACAGCTTTTACATTATTGTTTGTGGGTCGTAGGAGCTTTGTATGCTAGGCTAGGCTACCAGCTGAGTGTGGCAGGGCTCTGAACTTTTCCTGTGTCCCAAAAGCAAACTTTTGTTCCATTGCGCAGTTCCACTATAGACATTTTCTTTAGTGCCAGTGTAAGTGGTAACAGCTCTCTTTGGAAGAATATTTAGAGACGAAAGTGCAACGCATATAGCAAGCAGAGAGCTGATGAACACACGTCTGCACTGAAACACAATCAGACCTGACACTCCGATGCAATTGAAGTATAAAGTAACAAAAAGTCGAGAATACTCAAGTTAAGTACAATTACCTTATAATTGTACATGTGTGATGTGCTGAAGCGACACTGTTTGATCTGTTTACTATGAAGGAGGTGGAGCAGGTGGTGTTGGGCGTGTTATCAGGCAGGTAGAGAGAGGTGTGACTGTGTGTGAGGGAGGGAAGACAGACAGAGGAAGGGTATTTATGCCGGAGCAGATCTGATGATATGAACATACTGCACAGTGATGGTTCTCTACAAAGTGATCTGTGTGGCAGCTCTGCTGACTCTACTGGCAGCAGGTAAGGGTCCTCTTCACCTGCACACACCTGAACCAATGACATGGATGCTGAACACTGGGAAGGGATAAAAATCCTCTGATTAAGTAAACATAGCTGTAACACAACTAGGGATGGGATCTGATAAGATTTTATTAATACCAATGCCATTATCGATTCTGCTTAAGACTACGATTCTTTATCGATTCCCTTCTATTTGTCATCTCCAGTGTTTATCAATGACCTTGCATGCTGATGAATATAAGAAACATAACTGCTAGATAGGATAAATGATCAGCAGCCAAAAGTGAACTTAATTAACTTTAATTAATAATTGCATTTATGTCTACAAAGTTACACTGTTACCTCATTTGGTAACAGACATTTATTTAAATGAAAAGATCTTTGGCCAGTTTTCAGCAGAGTTTAGTTGTAAATATTACGATCATCACAAACATCCTCCCATGGAAATATGGTGTGCCAATAAATCACATAAAGTATCAGTGAATATAAATGCTGAATTGTTGTTTGAAGAGCTGTCTGTTTTCTGTTTTTCAGAGTCTCGCTCACAACCAAATGGTAAGTCAACTGTGACTGTGTCAGCTGTGACATTTTAAACATGTAGTTAGATAGAAATTTTGATAAAATGTTGTAGTTTCATTGTTGTTGGTATTTGCTGACAAAGCCCAAAATATCAGACTTAAAGGCCAGGTTCATCATCATTATCATTATTATATGATATATTATTTATGCAATTTTACTTTGCATGTGCAAAGTTTAATGAGTTTCCGAAAAACTTATTAAATTTGCATCAAATGGAGAAACTTGACATCTGGGCTTGGGTGTGTCAAAACGGCTCTATAGCACCCGCTACAATATTTCAAGGTCAAATCCCCCGCCATTAAATTTGAAGTAGATTAACAAAATTTCGTAGGCACATGTGACATATCCAGACTTTTAAAAAAGGTTTTGAAGCCACAATATAAGCCCTACAGAAGTCAGCCATTTTGAATTTACTTTACAATTTTGGCACCTTCGTGCTTGTATAACGTGTCTTGTATGTATTGTAAGGCCCGATCATCACTGCTTACAGCTTACATTTTTCATGTATTATTTTTTCACTCAATTTAGAAAAAACTGCTTTGAACAGATTTTTCTTCTGCTTTCCTTTCCCAATAGCAATATTCAGACACAGAAAAAATGGGAACAAGACGTGTGTATCAATAGTAAGGACCCAGTACGTTGTGTTTTAATCTACAGGCCTCCAAAACAGAACTGTGGTTTTATTGCTGAAATCTCTGAAATCCTGGTTCTCATCACCCAGCACTTTGACAACACCATATTAGTTTACATGTTTGTTGCCCATTGTTATATATCATCAGTGCTCAAATACTGCTCAGAGGAATGAAGATGAAAAGAGACTAAAAAGGCATTATGAAAAGTATTGGTGGACTCAGAGTTAAAAACATGAGATCTGATAGTGACAGTGGGCCTAGAGGCAGGACAGGGAAGTGCAGCAATTAAAACTGCAGCTTCATTGTCAAACACAGACACGTCATTTAATTCCACGTTCCAAGCTGAGGCTCAGTGAGAGCACTAAGTTAAGAGTTTGAACTTTGCAGTGACTGACCTGAACAAATTTAACATTTGACAGCATCCAGCAGACCCATGACACTAACACATTGTGTCTATGTCTTTCTCCTTTCTTTTATACAGTCTACATACTGGACCCAGCGCCAGAGGACAGGACCACTGACATCACCTCGGACAGAACAATGCTAACAGATGAATTTCCTCTGTCTTCTCCTACCTTGAGACAGAAGAGAGCGGCCAGTTACTATAACCCGATTCCAAACTCCAACTTGAGATGGGTGTACAGGAGTTCTGGTAGTCGTCTCCCTGCTGGAACTGTGTATTATGACAACGGGTACACACATCGTCGTGACTATATTTGCCATTGTCGTTGTGCAGCAGGTTTTCATGCCGCAGGAAGCAATACGTGCAAATACGGGTGAACAAAGACAATTTTGAGATTTTTGAGTTCAAGTCCGGTTCCTATGGTTCAGTGCCTAAGGATGCAATCAGGACCTGCCGTAATGTTAACATATTTGTTGGGAAGAACGAGTATGGTCTTGGGAAGGTGGATGTCAGAAATAAGTCCTTCTATCTTCCCTGGGAGGGTTGGGAGTACAAGTACAGGCATTACCATGTCCTGGTCATGAGCAGGAGAGTTAAGTCAGACCGCATTTCTGATGTCAAGTACAACTTTAAAGCAGCTAAAAAGATTAGTCATCCTCCAGAGGTCATGACCAAGGCTTCCAGTAGCAATTATCAGTGTAGAACAGTTTCCAAAACAGTTCATCTCTCAAAGTCGTATTCAGAAGAGAAAAGGTGGGACAGTACCACTTCCATCTCAGTTGGTGTCACAGCCAGCTTCACTGGCAAAATCCCATTTGTTGGCGAGACAGGTATTGAGGTCAGTACTGAGGTCACAAAAGATATCTCCAAAGGGAGCAGCATAAGTGTGTCGAAAAATCTTGCTGTCGATGTGTCGGTAACTGTCCCACCGAACCACTCCTGCGGTGTCAAAATTATGGGACATAGGTACACAACAAAAATCCCATACACAGCACGCCTCACCCGCACGTACAAAAACGGGCAAGTCAAATCGACGACCACCACTGGGACATTCAATGGTGTCAATGTTGTAGATTTCAGGTCTGTTGTAGATCGCTGTGTCCCTCTTCCCAATGCTCAGCCTTGCAAGTGAAAGACAAATGGAAGAGGTCTTTAAGGGGACCTATTATGCTCATTTCCAGCTCTACAATTTTTGTTTCCATTTTCTAGAGTAGCTTTGCATGATTCACAGTGCTTATACTGGCCCTTCTGCCCCGCTCACTAAAAGGACACTCTTTTCTGATTGCAAAGTTTTCTCTTGTACTTCTTGTACTGTAACTCTCTGTTCTCATTAAGCTTCAATAAATGTTCCTGCATAAGATATCGTGGTCTCTTGACAAGTTTTTTTACTTTGGGTTAACCAGACCTCCATCAATTTTTTAACAGGCTTAATAACCAGTGTTGGGGTCGTTACTCAAAAAAATTTAATTTATTACGCATTTCGGCAAGTAATCAATTACACTACTATTCACATTGCTTTTGGGTTACTCCTCAGCAATGCCTGGGATGTTGTGTAAAAAAAATATATCAACAAATAAAATAATATGAGTCTTGGCCATCATAACACCATGTTTTACAAATAATAACTGCCTCAAAATTATTAATAAAATAAGAGGTTGGCCTTTCTAACACCATTAATCGCATATTTCACAGGCCAAACACACTCAAACATACTCTCTTAAGTTGTTGACTCGTCCTTTTTATTTGACATATTTTGTTTTTTGTTCACAATAACAGCACTGTTGTCAGCTTCACAGTATAAGCAATGCTCCAAATATCCACCAGAAGTTATCTACGCACAACTTAGAAAGGTATCTGAGATCCGTTTAGCATTCACTAACTACGCCACTATATGAACACTGGCCGAGTTTTCACTGTGTCAAGCAGTTTTTGGGCCTGTTTGATTAGCACACCAATATTATAAATTAGTTGGTTAAAAGCTTTATAAATAGTACATTATAGATACATTTTGTTTTGCTGTAAAAAGGTTTATTTTTGGCACAGATAATAGAAAGCCAGATGCAGTCGCCACATTCCTGCCAGTAGGAGGCACTGTGAGACTGTGGTTTGCCTGCATCCAGATGTCTTCCTTCATATCTGAGGAGGATTCAGCGAGGACAAGCTACGTCTCCCGTGTCATCTTTTGTTTTCTTCTATTTCAGCTATACACACAACTGTCCATTGATGCTGCAACCCAGTATCCGTAACATAAAGTCAAATAAGACAAGATCTTAACAGATGGAGATTGATACCAGACATAACACTAAACAGAATAGAAGAAAAAATGTCCTACTACAATTTCTTTTGTAAGAATGCACTAGACTTGATATAATACATATGCACACAGGAGAAGCAGTCAAGAGATTACATTTCAAGGTATTTATTATCCTTAACTTAAGTCAGAGCAAATTGTTCAATGGTTTCTATTTCTACAATTGAAAGAAAGTACATTTACAAAATAAATTCAGTCACATTATCATGAATGGAAAAAGAATGACTAACTCTTCATCAAACTCATTCAGTACATCAAGAGATTTAGCAGGCACAACTTTACAAGGAAAGTAAACACAAGTTGGAATATCAACTAAATTGAAATAAATGACTCACTCAACAAAGTACAAAGGAAAAACAGGACCTCCTCAAGGAAGCATGACATCATCTGTTTTAATTGAGTTATCCCTCATAGGACTAACCGCAGCAGTACTCTCCAACATAGGCGCTGAAACCGTGGGTGCTCCGGGGCCCGGGCACCCACGGGAATTCATGAGCACCCACGGGATCCAGCTGACTTTTTTTTTTAATCAAACACGTACTTCGGACGAGACTAGCGGTTTCTCTGTTAAAACACTGTAACTCCTACCGTTGTTCCTACTTACACTTATTATAGACGTCCGATTGGGATATAAAGCGCTCTATTTAAAATATGTTTGCATAACGATGCGCAGAGAAGTGTAGTCATTTACTTAATAAAGGAGGTTTTGGACCTGTGCCAAGGGTGCGGATCGCTGCCCTGATACGCGCGCGCGCACACACAGACACACCCACACACACACACACGCTACCACTCTCCTGCCCAACGAAGCAGCTGCTGTACAGGTACACACCAAAAATCTCTTTAAGATTTCAGCAGAAAAACTTGTTGGAAACACCTGTCAAACCGCAGTGTGGTGCTATGCAGCAGATCAGCTTTGGGACACGATTCCAGATGATACATTTATGACCATTCTAAATCTTACAGCAACATCGTTCTCAGTTCCTTACTTCTAATTTTTGGTTATAAAGCGTTTCACGAATGCAATGAAATGTAGGCTATGATAATGTAATGTAGCCTAATGATTTTCACTCTTGATTTATTTTATTTTATTGTCATCTCATCTGTTAAAGATAGGCTATTTTTGTGAAGCGTTTCAAACGCACTCATGTTTAAATCTGTTATAGGCTACAACCAGTAGCAAGACCTGTCTAAATCAACTGATTTAGCCTAGTTTATGAATGGAATCAGTTATCTTGGGCAATGTGATTGTGTTTAACTTGTTTGATTGCAATCAACCAGCGTTCAGTATCAGCCTGTTGTTTTACCTGTTGAATTTCCTGATACAACTTCATGGTTACTCAGCTAAATAAATTAAGCTACTCAGTTAAAAAAAATGCAATGCCTAGGACTCACGTTGACAGTGCCAAAGTTAGGCTACTCGCCTTGCAATAAGAGGTAAATAAACGTTTCAAATGGAAAGCACTTGTTTGACTTTACGCTCCTTTATTCAGAGCGAACAACGTTTCGCCTCTGTGCGTTCTGTTCGCTCAGGCATTAAATAAGCGTTTCTTTTATTGTCCTGGACATTATTTTAGCCTAACTCTAAACCAGTTAATAGAAATATTTTCATGATGTCTGAAACCTTTGAGTGTCGAAAATTTGGAGGAGGGGAGTCAGATTAAAAGTGCCAATGGAGATGGCGCGCGCACCCATCCGTTAGCAGCCTATCCAAACTCAATGCAGGGATAAAAGCACCACCCTTGATAAAATGTAGGCTAGATCTTTTAGCAAAGTGATATTACCACACTACAACACATGTACTAGGCTGGCTACAGATTGATTTGTCATATTACAATGCTCAGCTTGACTGCTTTACCGTGTTTTCATCCCGGGAAATAGTTTTGGTCATAAGTGCCATCGGTTGTGTCGCGTCAAGCGTTTGCCGTGTAATTCCATTTTCGATTTAAATTTAAATAGGTTATTTTATTGTAAAATATTGATGCGATATGCACAGGGAAAATAAATAGGACTATATGAAACGTTATTATGCAATTTATGGGTCGCGACCCCCAGTTGGGAACCGCGAGCACCCCGAGCAAAAACAAAAGTCGGCGCCTATGCTCTCCAATGTACAGACTAACTTTTTGTTGGTCAATCGCGCAATCACTTTCCACTGCCTCAATAGCACTGTGCCAACGAGGTGGGTGCTGGATGGGAAAACGACAACTGCGTCAGCCTTAAACTAGTAAACTAACTTTGTTGCACCTGGCCCCACTGTATGCCAGCCATAAGATAGGGCCTCTAATCTCATTTGAAGTTCATTCAATTTATATGTTGCAAGGAGCTGAAGGCAGTCTTCCCAAGTTCAGTATTTTCTTGTGGGTTATTGAGAGTTAACCAGTCCTTGATCCGTTTTTTTATTAGACCTTTATAAACAATAACGATAGAAGATAGTTCTCTTCTTGTTGCTAGTGAGGAGAATCACAGAATATCACCACAGTCAAACGACATGATGGTCAATTGCACAATGGTGTTGAGGTTCTGAGATGTCTGAATAACATTAAAGGTAGGCTGTATTGCATCATCTTCATAAACATGTATGTCTGTGTTGGAATAAAAACATTGTTATTGTAGATTATAAATAATAATAGACCAAGCACATGTTATTTCATATCACTGCCATGTTCTTGCTCCTGACTGGATTTTCTTACATGTTTATGAAATATTTGTGTGAACACAGATGTTGCGATTAGTCTGTATGTAAGTTGATAGTTACATAGCAGTAGAATGCCTTTTTTTATTAATTGCATTTGTTTCTTAGGTAACAATTATCTAAAATGCTAGAATAAGCATTCTATCAAAAGGCCACCAGGGGGCGACCGTTTTGGTGTCAAAAGGACTTCCGTCTCTATACAAGTCAATGGAGAATTCACCAACTTTTCACTTGATTTCTAACCTCAGTTAACGTTTTCAAAATGTGTTTATGGTCTCAATTGCTAGTTTAAAGCCTTCTTCAATGCAGTATGATGTTCATTTGTGAAATTATGGCCTCAGCAGGGTATGCATTAGGGCGTGGCTAATCAACCAATCAACCCGTAATTGACAGGTTGATTGGTTCACAGGTTCAGGAGGGCGCCTCTTGCGCCTCCTGATGCCCATATAAGTAGAATCCGTGTTTTTATTTTTCCTGGCATGCACTGGAAATTTTCAAGATGGCGCTGCCCAGATCCGAAACTATTGGCTTCCGAGCAGCAATCCACAAACCAATGGGTGACGTCACGGATGTTATGTCCATTTCTTATATACAGTCTATGGTTTGTACAGAGGAAACTCCGTCTGTCACAAACAAACTCAGCAAAGTACCGATAATAGTGAACAGTCAGCCAGCAGACAAGAAAACTCTCATGAGCTATCTGGACCGGTGTTATGTCAGGATGGAAACGCCATCTAATGCGCCCCTGGAGAGGCTCTTCAGCCTGGCCAGTCGTTTTCTGACTCCTAGGAGAAACAGGTTGTCTGACAAACAATTTAAGAGACCTTACCCGACGAGGTTTGACCACTGCTTTAGTGATAAACATGTCAAATAAATGGACGCGCAGGTGGTCGAGTGGTTGAGGGCACCATGCCACATGCTCAGCGGACTCATGCTTGAGTCCCAGCCGGAGGACCTTTGCTGCATTTCACACCCCCTCTCTCTCCCATTGTTTCTTGGGTAATACTTTACTTGAAGGTATTGTCATAAGAGTGACATGATACTGTCATAACTGTTACATGACACAGTAATGAACGTGTCATAAACATTATGTCAATGTCATAAACGTTTATGACTGTTGTCATTAATTGTCATTCAGTGTTTTGTAATGACAAGTTGACATTGTATGGGTTGTCTTGCTTATGACAACTTGACATTAATCAAAGTGACATTCCCAGACAATATCTTTATCATGAGATCTTGCCATTAACAAAATATGCACCTATTTTTGTGTTTATGGCAAGTTGACATAATGATTATTATAATTAGATGTGCAATGTTACAGACCAATTCTAGCACTTGGTCATAGATGTTTGACAGGATACAGACAGGATACCCAAAACTGACTGTCATGACACCATTATGACAGTGTAATGAAGGGTTATGGTTAGGGTTAGGGTTAGGATTAACCCATTTTCTGATAATGTCACTTTGATTAATGTCAAGTTGTTATAATAAGGACATCCCAAACCAATGTAATGTCAAGGTGTCATGACAAAGACAACTTCTGGTTATGTCATTTTGATTAATGTCAAGTTGTCATAATCAAGACAACCCAAACAATGTCAACTTGTCATTACAAAAACCGAATGACACTTAATGACAACAGTCATAAAGGTTTATGACATTGACATAATGTTTATGACACGTTCATACTTTGTCATGTAACAGTTATGACAGTATCATGTCACTCTTATGATGATACCTTCAAGTAAAGTGTTACCAGTTTGGGTTTATCAACTGTCAAATGAAGTTGTCTGTGTCTGAAAAATATCTTTAAAAAACCCAAAAAAACCAAAACATGTCAAATGAACAGGACGAGTCAACAACTTAAGTGACTATGTTTGAGTGTGTTTGGCGTGTGAAATATGCGATCTAATGGTGTTAGAAAGGCCAACCTCTTATTTTATTAATAATTTTGAGGCAGTTATTATTTGTAAAACATGGTGTTATGATGGCCAAGACTCATATTATTTTATTTGTTGATACATTATTTTAAAACGACATCCCAGGCATTGATAAGGAGTAACCCAAAAGCAATGTATCTGGTAGTGTAATTGATTATTTTCCACATGGAGTAATTGAGTAAAGTAATGCATTAAGAGTATATATATATTACATTTTTGAGAAATGATCCCAACACTGGTTATTAAGCCTGTGAAAAAAATGATGGATAGCTGGTTAACCCAAAGAAAAAAAAACATGTCAAGAGACCAGGATGTCTTATGCAGGAACATTTATTGAAGCTTAATGAGAACAGAGAGTTACAGTACAAGAAGTACAATAGAAAACATTCCAATCAGAACAGAGTGTCCTTTTAGTGAGGGGGGCAGAAGTGAGGGGAATCCAAAATAGCCTGTGTTAGAAACAGGCTGAACTGAGGGGCTGCATAAAGGGCCAGTATAAGCACTGTGAAAATGCAAAGCTACTCTAGAAAGTGGAAACAAAAATTGTAGAGCTGGAAATGAGCATAATAGGTCCCCTTAAAGACCTTTAATTTAATTGAACTATAGGCTCACGTGCACAAGCCTCCTTCACACTCACACATAAATAGATGAAGACCCTTAAACATCCATTTTCATATCAATTTGCCACCTGCCCCAACTGTCTCTACATCTATCAATGAAACAAACAAGAATAAAGAAGTGCAGTTTGAACCAATAGAGCTGCACTGGTGAGGTTACCCAATCAATTGTCTGAAGACTGAGATTAGTTTATTAAATAAGTCAAGCCTGGTGTGCTCATGCTTGGTTTGACTGAAACCTGCAGCCACATGGCCCTTTGTGTATGTTTTTCTTTGGACACCTCTGATGAATGATATAATTTAATAAAAGGGCAGAGGCTGTGTTTGTACATCTTTTGTTTCAGTGAGAGCATGTAAATATTAACACCAGCCAATTAAACAGAGTATACTAGGCTATATTTTTCACTTTTGCAGTCTTCTTTGTGTGATTGTAATACAGATGTTGCCATATGTTTGTAGGTAAGTTCATATGTTATGTACCGATAGAATGCCTTTTTTTTTTTTAATTAATGGCACTTGTTTCTTATGTAACAATGATCAACAATGAATAAGAAGGAAAAGCTAAAATGCTAAAATAAGGGTAATCGTTATTAAGGCGTGATGGAGATCTGGTTAACCCAAAGTAAAACACTTATCAAGAGACCAGGATGTCTTATGCAAGAACATTTATTGAAGCTTAATGAGAACAGAGAGTTACAGTACAAGAAGTACAAGAGAAAACATTGCAATCAGAACAGTGTCCTTTTAGTGAGGGGGGCAGAAGTGAGGGGAATCCAAAATAGCCTGTGTCAGAAACAGGCTGAACTGAGGGGCTGCATAAAAGGCCAGTATAAGCACTGTGAATCATGCAAAGCTACTCTAGAAAGTGGAAACAAAAATTGTAGAGCTGGAAATGAGCATAATAGGTCCCCTTAAAGACCTCTTCCATTTGTCTTTCACTTGCAAGGCTGAGCATTGGGAAGAAGGACACAGCGATCTACAACAGACCTGAAATCTACAACATTGACACCATTGAATGTCCCAGTGGTGGTCGTCGATTTGACTTGCCCGTTTTTGTACGTGCGGGTGAGGCGTGCTGTGTATGGGATTTTTGTTGTGTACCTATGTCCCATAATTTTGACACCGCAGGAGTGGTCTGATGGGACAGTTACCGACACATCGACAGCAAGATTTTTCGACACACTTATGCTGTTCCCTTTGGAGATATCTTTTGTGACCTCATTACTGACCTCAATACCTGTCTCGCCAACAAATGGGATTTTGCCAGTGAAGCTGGTTGTGACACCAACCGAGATGGAAGTGGTACTGTCCCACCATCAAATTGTTATATTTCATCAGTGCTCAAATACTGCTCAGAGGAATGAAGATGAAAAGAGACTAAAAAGGCATTATGAAAAGTATTGGTGGACTCAGAGTTAAAAACATGAGCTCTGATAATGACAGTGGGCCTAGAGGCAGGACAGGGAAGTGCAGCTTCATTGTCAAACACAGACACGTCATTTAATTCCACATTCCAAGCTGAGGCTCACTGAGAGCACTAAGTTAGGAGTGTGAACTTTGCAGTGACAGACCTGAACAAATTTAACATTTGACATCATCCAGCAGACACATGACACTAACACATTGTGTCTATGTCTTTCTCCTTTCTTTTATACAGTCTCCATACTGGACCCACCGCCAGAGGACAGGACCACTGACATCACCTCGGACAGAACAATGCTAACAGATGAATTTCCTCTGTCTTCTCCTACCTTGAGACAGAAGAGAGCGGCCAGTTACTATAACCCGATTCCAAACTCTAACTTGAGATGGGTGTACAGGCGTTCTGGTAGTCGTCTCCCTGCTGGAACTGTGTATTATGACAACGGGTACACACATCGTCGTGACTATATTTGCCATTGTCGTTGTGCAGCAGGTTTTCATGCCGCAGGAAGCAATACTTTATCAATGACCTTGCATGCTGATGAATATAAGAAACATAACTGGTAGATAGGATACTTAATAGTGAACTTAATTTACTTTAATTAATAATTTCATTTATTTCATACCACTCCTAACTGGATGTTCCTACAAAAATGTGTGAAATTGTAACACAGATGTTGCAAATAGTTTGTATAAAGGTTAATGTGTTATGTAGCAGTACAATTACTTTTGTAATAATTGCATTTGTTTCTTAGATAACAATTATCTTAAAAAATGAAAGAAAAGTCAAAATGCTTTAATAGGCAGCGTTACTTATTAATTATATAGAATGTGGCAGACCACCATAGTCTGTACACTCTCCAAAATGTTACGTTGTTTTAGGGCTGAGCGGTATATTGAGTTTTTAAGACATATATATCTTCTGTATCTTAAAACGGGATATAGGACAAGACCTTCATCTTTTTTCAAGGGGATTACAATGTTAAATAGAATTACGTTTTTGACAACTCTCCACCGCTGTCTGTCTCTGCTGCACAGAGGGCTCAGCATCTTAGCCTCTGCTGCAGTTAGCTGTCATTTCATGTTGTGTTGCTCTCCTCTGCTCTCAGGAGAGTCTCTTCAAGGCAGAAATACTTCTACTTTATGCCAGAGTTTCTCCGCCACATTAAGCAACTACAGGACACTGTTGTGTGACTGAGAAAGCTGGTGAATCAGATCAATAAAATGTTATTTTCTGATTGTTTCACAACGGTTACAGCCTAAAAAAACTTACCCACACACCTCCACTCAACTCTGCAGCTTTTATAATAGATATAACCTCTTAATTTTGCTCTCAGAGTGCACCAGAAAGATGCATTTGACTGAAAAATTTACATAAGTGTCTTCCAGGGGCGCATGCCTCCAGACACCCCTAGTGGGTCAGACTGAATACCACCATAGTCACTCAAAATGAAGAACGAAATGAAAAACTTGTCAGGAGACCAGGATGTATGATGCAAGAACATTTATTAAAGCTTGATTGAGAAGAACAGAGTTACAATACAAGAAGTACAGGAGAAAACACTTCAATCAGAACAGAGTGGGCTTTTAATGAGGGGGCACGGGGGAGGGGAATCTAAATTACCGTTAGTTTTACTTTAAAGGGCATGGCTTTACATTGGGTATAGGAATACAGCGATCTACATGAGTTACGAAATCAATAACATTGACACCATTGAATACCCCAGAGATGGTTGTTGATCTTTTTGACCCGCTGGGGTATGTGCGGGTGAGGAGTGCTGTGTAAGGGATTACCGTCTTGTACTTATGTCCCATAATTCTGACACCGCAGGTGTGGTTTGGTGGGACCCAAACCTCCACATCAAGACCGAGGCTTTTCTTTACCATTATGGAGTTCCCTTTGGAGAATGACTTTGTTGTCGAAGCACTCATCTCAATACCTGTCGAGCCAACAAATGGGATTTTGGCTTCAAAGGAAGCTGTCACACCTACTGATATTTCAGTGCTACTGTCCCACCTTTTCTCTTCCTCATACTCTTTATGGAGATGAGGTATTTTTTTAACTATTCTGCACTGATGGTTGATGGTGGTAGCCTTGGTCATGACCTCTGGGGGATAACTAAATTTTTTAGCTTCATTTACCTTGTACTTGACATCAGACATTTGCACTTTTGCAACTTTTTTGGAAAAGGTCAGGACCTGGTAATACTTGTACCAATACTCAGAACCTCTCCAGGGAAGGAAGAAGGCCTTGTGTTTAACAGACACCTTTCCAAGACCATACTTGTTCTTCCCAATATATGTGTCACCGTTGGAGCAGGTCTTGATTGAATTTGTAGGCACAGAACCATAAGAGCCATCCCTCCAATCCAAATACTCAAAGTTGTCTTTGTTCACCAGGACATTAAAGGAGGTGCATTTACGTTCTGAGTCACCATAGGCATAGTTGCACGTATTACTTCCTCTGGTGTTGAAACCAGCTGAGCAACCGCATCTGCAGATGTAGTCATAACGATTCTCATAGGGGTTGTGATATAACACAGATCCGTCAGGGACATGATGACCGGAACGCCTATACACCCATTTCAGGTTGGAGGTAGCTCCCGGGATGCTGGAAGATCTCTTCTGTCTTAATGTTCTGTTTGAGGTGATGTCAGGGGTCTTGTCCTCTGGCATTGGGTTCAGTGTGAAGAATGTATAAAAGAAGGGGAAAAGATACAGACACAGTGTGTTAGGGTCCTGGGTCTTCTGGATGCTGTCAAATTTTAAATGTGAATTAGTCAATTGTTGTCATGGCAGAGCTAATTTTCTTTGGTTATTGTTTGGCCAGTGTATTGGTAAATTGACTGTACTTGTATGAAGTTTTCTAGTCCGTCTACCCCTCAAAACACTTAGAAGTCACATTCACCCATTCACACACATTAATATACTGATGACGAGATCTCACGATATTAAAATGTGACGATATTTCTCATCGAGGTGAAAAGCTGTCTCATGAAATAGTATCCAGCTGCAGCCAGCATCAGTGGCGGATTTAGATATAAGCATCATGCCAGAGGACACATAAAAAAAAAGACGATCTGTTTTTTACCGCTCATTTACACATCACCTCTTCTTTTTATAATGTCACTGTGTGGGTCAATCAACCTTGTTGAGTGGCCACCCTCATTCAAGTTTGTGAACTAGCAGCTTCTTCCTGCTGAGAAGATCTCACAGTCAGTAGTAGGAGATGGGGAGAGGGACAGAGGTAGGTTGACCTCAGGTCTCTCTACTCAAGGTGCACCTAATTTTGTATGTTAGCCTACTGATGCAAAAGTAAAAATTACTCACACTACCAAATTAAAACAATTTATTGTATTTAAAGTATGTTCTAAATGTGTATTTGTGTGCTATAGGACTTGCAATTTAGTTTTATTTCTGTGTTTTTTATTAGTAATGTTATAATTTGTAATAATTGGATTCTGGAGCACCTGCTTCGTTTTACATTTTGTGACTTTCAGTCAAGTACAAGACTATTTTTCCAGTCATATATTTCGTCATTGAAATATTCTTTAAAACAGTGTTAAAATCTTGTGTCGTCTAGTCGTGAGCTGAGTGTATCATCACACTATTTAGCATCATCAAGGTCTTACCACTTAGCTGGCCAAATTTAGGAGAATTTGGTTAACCTGCTAGGCGTAGTTTGTCAAAGTTAAAGGGCCTATATCTTCCTATTACTACTAGGTGGCAATATGACTATGATTCAATTTTGTCTGCAGACTGGGACTTACATCAAGCAACTGAAATTTAGGAGAGATCTGTTGATGTTTTTATAAGAGTTTCTTTTTTTTGACACGACTATGGCGTGTTACAATGCTTGGAAAAAAATGGTGCAAAATTAGAGCAGTAAATCAAACATGGGTTCAGTGTTCTGTTTAAGACATCAAACATGTTCATAAAATGATTATTGATGCAAGAAATCCGAAATGGCTGATTTCTTATTGGACAAAAGAAGGTATTATATCAGAAATTAAGAGAACAATGATGAATATCAAACCAAGTTTGGGGGGTACTGTGGAGTTAGCTGGCCATGCCTGAACCCACTATTTGATCTCTTAACAGATGGGTGCACTTACAATGTAGGTAATGGGGGACAAAATTGACAGTCCTCCTGTGCAAAAATGTATTTAAAAGTTTATCTGACAGCAAATACCAAAGACAATTAACAACATTTTTACATGTTTAAAATGTCATAGCTTACAAGGGGAAGAGAAGTCAACAAGTGAAAACTTTGACTTACCATTTGCTTCAGAGTGAGACTCTGAAAAACAGAAAAACAGATCTTGAAATAACAATGCAGCATTAATATTCAATGATACATTATATGATTTATTGAAACATGTCCAAGGGTGGACATTTGTGGTGATCAGAATAAACTCACTTAAAGTGTCAATCTCAAAAATCTTTTCATTGAGAATGTCTATTCGGTCACTGTCTGTCACCAAATGAGGCAACACAATGGTGATTGAGCCTATCGCCCACTGAAGAAAGCACTTGGATTTGCAGTATTACCCTTACCTGCTGCCAGTAGAGTCAGCAGAGCTGCCACACAGATCACTTTGTAGAGAGCCATCACTGCGCAGTATGTTCATATCATCAGATCTGCTCTGGCATAAATACCCTTCCTCTGTCATCCCTCCCTCACACACCTTTCTTTACTTGCCTGACAAAACGCCCAATGCCAAGGGCAATGTCAATAATTCCAGCTACCACATTTATTAAAGGACTCAAGTACAAGATGTACTTGCACTTTCCATAATTTGCTTCTTAATACTTAATACTACATTGCGGAATGGAACAAAAGTTCACTTTTGGGACATTGGAAAGTTTCAGAGCCCTAGCACGGACAGCTGCTAGCCTTTTATGCAAAGCTTCTACAACCAGCAAATGACAATATCTAAGCTGTGTCTCCAAACCCAGCAAAAGTTGATAAACTGCACAGTGTTAAGTTAGCGACTGTAGCAGTTACTGTAGATAAGATGCAGATGCAGACTATTATACACAGGGTTGCATCGGATGTGGAGGATCCAGATAGATAAATACTTTGATTCCTAAGGAAATTCAGGCCATCTCCTGCTCCAATTACACTCAAAACAGAAGCAACTGAAGCCTGCTTGCTTAGGCATGGACTTAGCAGCCAGTTCTTGGTCTGACACCGGCTTCCACAGATGTAGATGTAGCAAGACATAAATAGAGCTCCAACGCTCACTCCGTGAGTTGCCTGACCCCAGAACACACAGCATTTAGCTGTTCCTCATGGTGGTGGATCGACGGCCCTGGGCACAAAGAGTAGTGTGCATGGGGTCGGCGTCAGCTGAGTCCATTGTGGCTAGCCTGTACCGCAATGACTGGAACATGGTTGGACTCAAAAAATAGATTGATTTGCAAAACTTAGTCCTTTAATCAAAAACACGTAAATAACAGACAGGCAGTCAGACAGAGCAAACAAATCCAGAGAGGGCTGAGGCAACAGGCAGGGTCCAAAAATGGGCAAGGTTCATAAAAACACACTGAGGCTAACATGAAGGAAAAAAGTTTGGAATGCGAGACAGAAGGAGACTACAACAATCCGTCAAAAAAACAAAGGAAATGATACAGACTATAATACTCTAGGGGTGAGTGATTAACAAGGCACAGGTGTAGACAATCAGGGGCAGTGAAGCCAATCACAAAGGCGGCAAACTCACAAGGGCAGGAATTTAACTGTCTGAAATCAAAATATCAAGAAGTGACAAGACAAAAACAGCGCTGAGAACTGGTCAACTGTACTTTGAGTAATTATGCAGGAATGCAGTGTTCTTTGTGGACACAGAGACACCATGTATTAAGAGATCAAAGAAAATGCATTTATGGACACTGATCAGGAGGTCCTCAACATGGATAGAATCAATATCTATCCTCAGAGTAAAAATAAGGTCCAACATGTGACCACCCATGCAAGTGAAATGAAAAGATTTAGAAATATAACTAAATTCAGTGGCAGCATGATCAGATGCATCATTGACATGCAGGTAAAAATCACCAAGTAATAACACTTTGTCCAGTTTGATAATAGAAGTAAGTTAGTCGGTAAAATAGGATAATAACTGACCTACTGGAGAGGGAGATCAATAAATAAAGCACAACAAAATGGCTATCCAACCTTAGTCAGTTGTAATTCAAAATATGCAAAATTATCTATGCTCACGAACTGGCAAGAAAAACAATATGTCCAGACCACTGCCAGACCTCCACCACGGCCTGATAAATGCCCCAACGTATGAAAGGTCCATAGGGCACAGTTCAATGAAAAACCTACATATTTCTTTGCCAGGTTTCAGTTAGAAATAGCAAAGACAATTGTTTCCCTTATAAACAAACTGTTAAGTACGTGGGCCTTGTTTGTCACGAGGCATGCATTAATCAACCACATTTTGAATGAGGAAATTGTGTCATCATATGCTCAAGGGGCTTTAGTGGTGGGTGCAAAGTAGACAGATCACTTGTGCTCCACAGCGAACCGGACCATGACTGGAGCGTGAGTGTGTACAGAAATGACAACTCTCATACTGAGTTAAAAGCCAAAGAATAAAAATGTGTTTTAAGACGATGCACAGGCAGCTGGTTCCAGAGTTTGGATTTTCTATCTCACTATCTGAGGTAATACAATGGTGATTGAGCCTATAGCCTACTCATGAAAGCCCTTGCATTTGCAGTATGATCAAACAGAATGATCATTATGAACTGGGTGTCGGCAGTGACTTCCCTGTCATGAATTCAAATCAGTGGAGCTAACGCAACAGACTCAGCTCTTCATTCATTTGTGTGTGAAGCAGCTTATTTTTAAAAAGCTTCCTCTAATTAGCTTTTTACTCACAAAGCTTGTAATTGCACAAATGGGACGAAGTAGCACAGGCAGCAAAACACAGTAGAGACTCATACTGAGCTTAAATCAAACATGTTATTTTAAGGGACTCGGATGTGCCATCAAGCATCTCATCAAAAATAAACACGGATCATGTTTTTATTAAGGCGTGTACGGTTTCGTTTTTAACCACCATTTTATCTCAGTATTTACACAAAGGTGAGCTAATAATGTGTGTATAAGGCGGCTCCTCTGCCTGGATGTTTGCTGACAGACAAGTCTACCAATGATCACTGGTGGAAAGTAACTGAGTACATTTATCAAGTTCTGTACTTAAGCATAATTTTGTACTTGTACTTGAATATTTCCCATTTGATGCATTTGGTCCAAAGCACCAGACCAAATTCTGACAGAAGGGCATAACTTGATGCCTGACCAGATGGACCCTTGCGTGGTATTGTGATGCTGTGATCCAGACATTTAAAAACTTCCCTTTTGACTGTGGGGAAATTAAAACCCAGGGATGCAAACGGGTAAGGACCGAAAATGATGTGTAGCATGGGGGATGGGGGGGGGGCTCTCACTCACTGCAACACACTCTATGTCATATACAGTTGCAAGACAAAGTATGAACCCTTTGGGATTACTTGGATTTCTGCATAAATTGGGCATAAAATGTGTTCTGATCTTCATCTAAGTCACAACAATAGACAAACAAAGTCTGCTTAAACTTATACTGCACAAAAAATTATAGGTTTTCATTTTTTTATTGAACACAACATGTAAACATTCACAGTGCAGGGTGGAAAAAGTATGTGAACCTTTGGATTTAATAACTGGTTGACCCTCCTTTGGCAGCAATAACCTCAACCAAACATTTCCTGTAGCTGCAGATCAGACGAAAACTATTTCAGTTCAGCAATATTCTTGGGATGTCTGGTGTAAATTGCTCTCTTGAGGTCATGCCACAGCATCTCAATCGGGTTGAGGTCAGGACTCTGACTGGGTCACTCCAGAAGGCGTATTTTCTTCTGTTTAAGCCATTCTGTTGTTGATTTACTTTTAGACGCTAGGATTCTTTTTCACCTCATTGAGCATTCTGTGCTGTGCTCTTGCGGTCATCTATAAAGCACAACAAAATGGCTATCCAACCTTAGTCAGTTGTAATTCAAAATATGCAAAATTATCTATGCTCACGAACTGGCAAGAAAAACAATATGTCCAGACCACTGCCAGACCTCCACCACGGCCTGATAAATGCCCCAACGTATGAAAGGTCCATAGGGCACAGTTCAATGAAAAACCTACATATTTCTTTGCCAGGTTTCAGTTAGAAATAGCAAAGACAATTGTTTCCCTTATAAACAAACTGTTAAGTACGTGGGCCTTGTTTGTCACGAGGCATGCATTAATCAACCACATTTTGAATGAGGAACTTGTGTCATCATATGCTCAAGGGGCTTTAGTGGTGGGTGCAAAGTAGACAGATCACTTGTGCTCCACAGCGAACCGGACCATGACTGGAGCGTGAGTGTGTACAGAAATGACAACTCTCATACTTTTATACTTTTATGCTTTGGGTCGTTGTCCTGTTGCATCACCCATCCTCTGTTAAACTTCAGTTGGCAGACAGATGGTCTTAAGTTTTCCTGCAAAATGTCTTGATACAATTGGGAATTCCTTTTTCCGTCTGACAGCAATCCGTCCAGACCCTGAGGCAGCAAAGCAGCCCCAAACCATGATGCCCCCTCCACCATATTTCACAGTTGGGATGAGGTTTTGATGTTGGTGTGCTGTGCCTTTTTTTCTCCACACATAGCGTTGTGTGTTCCTTCCAAACAACTCAATTTTGGTTTCATCTGTCCACAGAATATTTTGCCAGTATTGCTGTGGAACATCCAGGTGCTCCTTTGCAAACTTCAAACGTGCAGCAATGTTTTTCTGTGACAGCAGTGGCTTCTTCCATGGTGTCCTCCCATGAACTCCATTCTTGTTTAATGTTTTACTTATTGTAGATTTGTCAACAAAAATATTAGCATGTGCCAGAGATTTTTGTGACACGCTAGGATTCTTTTTCACCTCATTGAGCATTCTGTGCTGTGCTCTTGCGGTCATCTTTACAGGACGACCACGCCTAGGGAGAGTAGCAACAGTGCTGAACTTTCTCCATTTGTAGACAATCTGTCTTACTGTAGACACATGAACATCAAGGCTTTTAGAGATACTTTTGTGACCCTTTCCAGCTTCATTTAAGTCAATTCTTGTTCGTAGGTCTTCTGAGAGCTCTTTTGTGCGAGGCATGGTTCACATCAGGCAATGCTTCTTGAGTACAGCTAACTCAAAACTGGTGTGTGTTTTTATAGGGCAGGGCAGCTTTTAACCAACACCTGCAATCTCATCACATTGATTGGACTCCAGGTTGGCTGACTCCTGGCTCCAATTAGCTCTTGGAGAAGTCATTAGCCTAGGGGTTCACATACTTTTCCACCCTGCACTGTGAATGTTTACATGTTGTGTTCAATAAAAAAATGAAAACATATCATTTTTTGTGCAGTATTAGTTTAAGCAGACTGTGTTTGTCTATTGTTGTGACTTAGATGAAGATCAGAACACATTTAATGCCCAATTTATGCAGAAATCCCAAAGGGTTCACATACTTTTCCTTGCAACTGTATATATTATGATAGTTATTTTAATTATTATGATAACATATTGTCAATAAAACAAAAGTAAATTTCAAGAATCCTATATCACACAAATAGAACAACACACTTCTAATTCCATATTGCAAATCCAGTGACTAGTAGCTGAACCTTAGACCAACCATTTAGGGGGGTCTGGGGGCATGCTCCCCCGGAAGAAAATGTTGTACATTTTTAGGTCAAATGCATCATTCTGGTAGCCTGGGTATACCCATGCTACACTCATCAGACTGGTTAGTTATAACTCTATATTCTTCCTTTTTATGAATTAAATGTTGGGTTAGCAGCTCATCAGCCAACTTTCTTTTCAGCAAATGTAAGTCATGTTTTATTCTTGAAACACATTCCTTGGCAAATGTGCCGTTATAATAGCAATTTGCCAAAGTGACAGCGCTCCTGGATATTAAAGGGAATGGGAGATAACACTGATTGGTTTACTGCGTGTTAGGCCCAAAACACACCTATGATTAATGAGGGGGCTTAAGTCCAACCCTTTTGGACCATGCGCACTGGTGCATTTACCATTTTTCCGCCGCTAAAATATCGCAAAAGTGGATTTGGACACGCCTCAAAGGCACTTGCGCAACGTGATTCATGCCATGCACTATAGATTGTTAAATTTGGGCCTTAAGTCTGTAACCACAAAATTGTTCCAATAATTTTAGGTTGGCTTAGAGCGGTATAAAAGCATGTCGTCAGCATATAATGGTAACCTAATTCCACACCCCAGCTATCTGTTGATTATTATGGATAGTTATGGTGAGTTGTCCTATGGCAATGGTTAAAAGGAGTGGACTCAGTAGACTCAATAAAACCTGATAATGGGGGGGTGCGCGATGCGAACGTTGTCTGTCCAGGGGGGTGGGGTGCGATCGTGCTAATAAGCGGTAAAACAGAGCTATAAGGACGCTTTGCTCTCACACGCGCTGCATTTATAGTCACACAAACACATACACACGCCCAGTCACTCTCTAGTGCGCGATCTTGCTCGTTTATTCCAGATTCTGGGAGATTACGTCTCATTTGCGAGCGTCAGGGAGCCGCTATCAATATACGGGACACTCCCGGAACTTCCGGGAGAGTTGGGATGTCTGTCTTTTAATTTCCCACAGACAAAACAGAAGTTTTTAAATGTCTTGTTTTGTCCTTGCAAGAAAGTTGTATTTGCAAGATCATGCAAGAGTCCATCTGGTCAGGCTTCAAGTTATGCACTTGTGTCAGAACCACCACCAGTGCTTCGGATCAAATGCATTAAATGGAAATATTCATGTATAGTATAAGTATAAATACCTCAAAAATGTACAGTATGTCACAGCCTGGCTCATAGGCTACGGCAAATATGGGAGACCAGACGGGTTTACCATTGAAGTTAAGTATGTTTATTTACAAGTAATGAAGGTAAAAACGTGGAAGTCAGTAATCAGTAATGAAAGCATGAATGGATGTGTGTATGTGCATCAGCAAACAAAAAGCAAAACAGCCGCGCTGCAGTGTGAGAGCCAGGCTTTATGCAGAACACACACCGGGTCCTGAGGCAGATGACGACCCTCCGCCCTGCCCTGGACCCTGCAAAACAAAGAGAAACCAGCAACCAAACCAAAAAACACAGGAGCCCCTAGTGGAGCAGAGGTGTCGTCACAAATACTTGAGTAAATGTACTTAGTGTAGATATATGCTATGAATTGGCCACTGCTAAAATATCAGATAAGGGGATTAATTACTTTATTGTTTGTTTCATATAAAGATGTGGTCCTCTGTGTAACAATTTGAAAGCAGTAAGCTTGTTGTGTAATAAGAATGCATCCCAGCTGGAAGACAGTTGACCTTTGGTAAAGACATGATTATCACATTGCAGGGGTAAAGACAGAACAGTGCTTCTCTCAAATAATAATGGATAATTAGGAAGTCATCATCATTATCTCAGGGGCTATTGTTCTGTACTCAGGGGCTATTGTTCTGTACTCAGGGATACAGGATGTCTTGTGATTCTGTAGTTTCAGAGACAGGAACTATCATACCAACCCTGGACGTTGCTTAAGGAGGTCACAGGAAGGACACATGAGAAGATGGAGGAGGGAGTCCGATCACCTGCCCACCAGGAGACCACACCTCACATTGCATAACCATTCTGGATTGTATATAAGACTGGGTTAGGAAGAGATAGGGGTCAGACTTCGTGAACTGACGACAGACAATGTTAGTCAGGGATAGGAAATCTCGACCCAGAGCTCTGTATGTTTTATTCATTTACTGCTAAATAAAATAGCCTGTGAGACCGCTCATCTTCTCCTATTCTTTCATTAACGAACACACGGACTGAGCTAACACATAGCGTAAGATTTAGCAAGTAGAGATAGCACATATCCAAACAAAATGGTGACCCCGACGTGATGACGGGAAGGAGAAGTGACGGACCACAGAAAAGAATTGAACGACAAAAGACAACTGACGTGTGGTGACAACAATCAGCGGCCGCAAATAATAAGGTAAGCAGACGCCTGTTTTATCAAAAGTTCTGCAATTGGATATACCAAATTGAGTGTTGTCATTATACTGCAAGTGTCTTAGTAAAAGTGAATGAATAAAACATAGAATAAAAAGTGTAGTTTAATAGGTATACAACGCACAGGTTTAAACACCTTTGGGGTTCGAGTCCCCATAAAAGCAGGGCAAGTGCGTTGATGGGTTTGAGGCCCTTGGACTTAGAGTTCCATAAATTCTAACCATTGGCGGCGTGTGGGTTTGAACACCCGTTTAGGCGAAATATCCTAACAAAAGCAGGACATACACGCACTAAATTAAAGAGAGGGGTTTAAAGACCATTGGGGGTTTTTCCTCAAAAAAGCAGCGCTCTCTATTTATCATTTTCAGTTGTATGAAAATGACTGTTATATGTGTTTAAACTGACGAAATAGGATTTGTACTGTGTTGTAAAATAAGTGTTCAGCGTAGGGTGATAGAAATTGAGTAGTGTCTCAGAGAGGACACTCTGTGGTATCTCAGTGAGCAGATAAGCCAGCAGTGGAAACCTAGCGGCGATAACAAAAACTGTGGCTGAAAAACTCACTGAAAGGTCAGTTGCTCGGGTGAACTCCATACAAACTGACTGGCCACTGAGGGTTAACTCTGATCAAGTTCTAATAGGGAGTAAAAGGATCTAATATGGAGGAGGAATTGGAGAGGGAGCGTGCAGAGCACGGAGGGTGTCCTCCGAGCCTGACGTTAACAATAGAAAACCAGTGGAGTAAGGTGAGGAGTCAATTGAGTAGTGGAATTACAGCCAGCAAGCAAAAATTAATGATGGAGAATTATGACAAAGTGTGGAAGGAGTTGCAAAAGCAGGGCAAGATACCCCAGGATGAGGAAAGAAAGAAGTTATTACCGTATTTAATGAGACTAGAAGAGCAAGCAAAGTTAGAAGTAGAGGGGCATGCAAAGGGGGGGAAAGGTTCAATATTGATAAGCTTAGAAAGGGAGAAAAGATTAATTCTGGGTCCGTTCGGTATAGACCGATAAAAGCGCTTAGTGAGTGGAGAACTCACTCTTTTTGTTTCTTGTGGGTTGTGTGTTGTTGTTAAAAGTTTTTGTGCTGCTGGAAGTGTGTGTAGGATAAGGCAGTTCACACGTGTGTGTGATGCAGCTGAGTGCTTGTGCCCCCTCTTTTGTTTCTGATATGTGTGTGTGTACTGATCATCCTGAGTGTTAGGGGTTGTATGTGGAAGAGTGAGACCACATGTCTGTGGGTCTTCTTATTGTTTTTTGTTCTTGAGACAAACTATGTTGAAAACCAGTGGTGTTTGAAAGTTCCTTGTTGTTTGTTTATGAAGTTTTTTTGTTGTTTAAAGAATTGAAATGTTTTGAACAGTGAGTGTCTTTTGGTGGGAAGAGCTGAAACATTTTTGATTTTTGGAATACATTGTTGTATGTGTGAAGTAGAAAAATACAGAGTTCACAATAGAAGTTGTGGTTAACTTTAAGTAGATACTTTTTGCCATAGTGTTCAAATTATATGGATTTAGGAATTCTTAATATTATTCAGAGTAAAAAAGACATTTTCAAGATTTCTGGTCGCTAGTAATAGAGTATTTAATCCAGGTTTGCCACGGGTGCTAATAATAGTTGTCAGAATAAAGTTCAGGGCACAGTAGAAGTTATGTATGGAAAATATGGTAGCATAGCGATGCAGTTTTTTGCCTAAGTGATACGCCTTTATGTGATCATATAGGAGAGAATAATCCACATACATAATATGACATTAGCCTGAGCGACCGTAGAAATATCACAAAAGAAACCAAGTGGTCCCAGTAAAGCAGGACCCTTTGCTCCATTATACCCTAAATTGCCCATTGCACCTCCCCATATACAGCACAAACACAGATGTAGCATGACAGGAATACCAAAGTCCGTTAAAGAAGCCATGGAAGGATACCCTGACACTCCAGGCTGTTCCACAGAACAGTGGGAAAAACACTCGACACACCACATGAAAAGACATAGGGTAAAATTAGATGAAGATAAGCAGAATACATTGGTAGTTCAAGTACAGCTTTTGAAATTACAATTACAAGATGCTAAGAAACAGTTAAACGATGCAAAGAAAAACTCGCAAAAACCAGCCAACCAAATGGTTCAACAGCCCCAGCCACAGGCCAGTTCCCCAGATTTATATCCAACAATATCTTATCAATACCAGGGGGGTAGATTTGCCGGGGTGGTGGGAGGAATGCGTGGGAGAGGCAGGGATCGCGGAGAACCCAGAGGATCACCATCCAACAACTGTTTTGTATGCGGCCAACCAGGGCACTGGAGAAGGGAGTGCTTGCTGTGGGGACCCCAAGGGGAACAGTTGCATGCAGGCAACCAGTATCCCCGACCAGGCATACCCCCACACCAGCCCACAGGACCACCCTTCCAGGCCCCGTATGCAGCAGTAGCCCTCGCACAGGGTCAGTATCCCCAGACTATGATGGGAGAAAAGGGGTATGACTACTGAAAGGGCCCGAGGACTCAGGAACATGTAGGGTTGGCAGATCCCTACATTCCAAATGGTACTCTGTGAATTGTTCAATGACAATGATTCAGTCTGGAACACAGATGATGTTATCAGCAGACGCATCTCCATCAGCAGAAGGACAGTGGGCTGACATATACTGGGGACTCCTGGAACCTGAAGGAAGGCAAGGAACTGGCATACAATCATTATACAGTCAATGGAAGCCCTGGGTTCAGATGCTACACCCCTACACTCCCCCCGCAGACCTCCTCCACACAACCCTGTATTATGATAGAGAAAGTAACAAGCTTTAACAGCATGCATTTTTATCAAGAGTTAGAAGGAACACACTGGAGCATTTCCTCTAGTGGTATTCTTGTGGGGAAAAAAGGTGTGACTGCTGTTGTTGAACTTATATAAGAACAAATGGAATGGTATGAGTGTTCCTGATTTAAAAAAAAAACATTCTTCCTGGATGTTTCTGAAAAATTACACACAGTAAATGGTGTTCTTTTTCAGAAAAAGGGGGATGTAGTCAGGTTTGATGTATGTAAGTGTTACTCTCGATCCAACAGAGGACAGACACCCACCATGCACACGACACGCAGCAGGGGTAGCAAAGATTCTCCAAAAAATAGCACACATAGTCATGGGATGTCCACTCACAGTATTAACAACACATAGTATAGTGGCGTTTGTGAATTCAACAGCCTTCACAATGACATCACTAAGACAGACCAGATTAGAAAAAATTCTAAACGCACCACACATAACGTTTACACATGAAGGAATCAACATGGCTGATAACATGGGGGAGGGAGAGCCACATAGGTGTGAAGAAAGGGTACAGAGAGATATCAAGGTCAGAGCAGACTTGCAAGCAAAACCAATCACAGACCCAGAAGAAACTTTGTTCACAGATGGGTGTTGCTACAGACACCCCACAGAAGGATTAAAAGCAGCATATGCAGTAATAAGGCAAACAGAAGACGGGTTTGATGAAGTATTGACAGGCAGAGTGGAAGGGAAATTTCCTCTTCCACAAATGCCAGGGCAAGAGATAGTGATTGACTATACTGATATGATTGAGAGAGTAAACGGGTACAGGTATCTCCTGGTCGCAGTGGATGCATACACTGGTTGGCCAGAAGCTATGCCTGCAAAGAAGGAAGACGCAAAAACAGTGATCAAATTTTTGATAAATCAATACATTCCAACGTATGGGTTTCCAAAAAGAATCAGGTCAGATAACGGCACACACTTTAAGAATAAAGATTTGCAGGAGGTAGAAGCAGCGCTAGGGCTGAAACACGCGTTTGGAGCAGTATACCAGCCGCAATCACAGGGAAAGGTGGAAAGAATGAATCAGTCCATTAACCTGTTTGACCCGACGGACCCGGTACCGGGTCGGGCGAGCGCTACAACAGTTTACTGCCTATAAAAAGTTAATAAAACGCTGTAGTGGGTTTTTTTTTCAAATGTTTCCAAAAGATGAGGCTTCAACTCTACCAAAACAACAGTCCAAGTGTATTTTTCTCAAACACAGTTTGTTTGGCAATAATTTAAACAATTAACTAAAAAAATAACAGCTCTGTGAATATAAGGGACAGTCGAAATGAAACGCAGCAGTACACATATATCCGCTTGCTCTACTCAGTCATGTTAGGTATAGAATTAAACTATAGAAGCTCATCTTTCTGCTGATACCAAACAAAACATTATCCGACCTAACCAGCTCATGTCAGCCCCGTAGCAAAGACGCAGCAAAATTTTGCATTTTATCGTCAAAATGTGAAATTCTGTGTTTATGTCTCAATATTCTATCAAATAACAAAGCAATTGTCATCAAAAGCGACTAATATTGTTTCCTTACCCTTTCTTTGTCATTTTGAGTCTATTCGCACCGTGCTATGTTCAAAATGGACACCATGGTGACGTATATTGCAGAAACTGCATCCTCCCTGCTCGATTTCAAACACGGTCTTTTGCTTCCACCTACTGGTCGTGTGTTGGTATTTCAGAGTCAATCACACTGCAGTGATATTCTACTTATCGCGAGCTTTCCAACGAGATGTCACACTCCTATCAGACTATAAATAATCCAGGTAAAAATTGAAGATCATTCACTGCGTAACCCCCTGCTGATACAAGCGTCAATACGCATTACGCACGAGCCTCATTCAGCATTTGTATCTGAAAGACATTTAGTTCGTTTTACAATGGCTGAGAAGCAAAAACAAAGATACACAATACTGGAGGCCTTGGAAGCCATCCAGAACAGAAGTGATGTCGAGGTCACAGACTCATCTGATAGCAGCTGCTCTGAATATGAAGAAGAGGAGGACACATATTTACTGCTGAACCGGGATCCAGTTTATGAGTAAGTTATTGTTTTTCTTATACATTTACAGGCAATAGCGATATTTTTGTCGCCATGATTGATGATTTTGGTTTTATTTCACCTTTTCAAACAATAGCGCCAGCTGATCCGCGCCAGCTGAGCCACAAAATGGCGGCGCCAACTTTGAAGTTTTGTTTTCTGTTGTACTTGCGTTTTGTCGGCATGTTTTTCACAAAATCTGATATTTAGTGATTCTGTTACTATTATTATAATAATCTTTTATCAGATTATAATCAGATTACTATTATCAACCTGAAAACATTCATGTTTTATTTTGCCTACACTCTCACTGTAACAGCTGATCTGTGTAAAGGGACAAAGACAAAATGGCGGCGCATAACTAGTTTTCTTTTCAAGTCTGACTTTTCACCAAATCTGATATTTTTACTTATTTATTTCATGTTAGTGATTCTGTTACTATTATCAGATAGCCTGAATACCTTTACAACCTGGCATTAGTCCCACATGTGCAGACATTTGATAATAGCTAAAAGTGGGGCTTGTGTTATTCAATCACTATTTGTACATAGTAGCTCAAGATTGATCTCTTTAGGCTAAACACGTTATGATGAATTGGGCAGATGTATTGTTCTGTTGAATGATTCTCATTATTTATCTCCATTTGTCTCCAAAGCCAGGAGGATGAGACCCCAGGTCCATCTGGCACCAGCAGCACTGCAGCCCCCCAGCCCTCCAGCCCTCCAGCTGAAGCTTCATCTCCTCTTTCTAGTGAGGATGATGAAGATGAGGAGTATGTGCCACCGGCAAGGAAGACAAGGCGCAGTTCTGCTTCCTCAAGATACACGACATGCAGATCACAGAAAGTGTCACCCTCCCCTGCCCCAGCCCCCACCCCTCCATCACAGTCAAAGAAGGGTCAGCAGAGACGACGTGGGCCTTCCAGTAAGCAGCCAAAGCAGGCTACCTCTGGACGTGGTGATCGCTGGTGTAATCCAGAAGAGCCAGATGTGGAGCCACCACTGCCAAAGTTTCAGCCAAAGCATCCACCAGGTCCCAGGATTGACAGGACAGTGGCATGGTCACCATTGAGCCTGTTCAAGCTTTTCTTCAGCTCCAGCACCATTCACACAATTATCAACAATACAAATGACAATGCAGCCAGAAGAAAAGCATCAGGTATGCATTTCAAATGGTCTCCCGTTACAGTTCAGAACTTCTTCATATTTTTGGCTATAATACTGTATTCTGGGATGGTCCACGTACATTCAAGGGCAGACATGTGGAGAAGAGAGTGGCCCTACAATTTCACATTTCCACGGAGCTGCATGACCAGAGACACATTTGAAGCAATTTTTTGGTCCCTTCATCTATGTGACATCGAAGAGGATGAAGAAAATCAGAAAAAGAAGGGAACACCTGAGTACGACCGGCTATTCAAAATCAAACCCCTCTACAGCCAGATTGTCACTGCTTGCAAGTCACTCTTCCAGCCATGCAGGGAAATAAGTATTGATGAGCGTATGGTGGCAAGTAAAGCTAGAATTGGCTTCAGGCAGTTCATGCGAGACAAGCCAACCAAGTTTGGATACAAACTGTTTGTGTTGGCTGAATCCTCTTCTGGATATACGTGGAATTTCTTTGTTTACCAAGGAAAAACTGCCAATGTTCAGGGGGAGGGTCTCAGTTTCACATCAGTAATGGACCTAATGAACTTCACACTGCTGGGAAAAGGTTACCACCTGTACGTGGACAACTTTTACACAAGTCCAGCACTTTTTCAGCAACTTGCTACCAATTTCACATCAGCTTGTGGAACCATCCGTCAGACTCGCATTGGATTTCCTAAAACTCAAATCAACGAGTTACCAAAGAAGGCTGAGAGGGGAGACATGAGGTGGCTGCGGAAGGACAACCTCCTCTTTGTCAAGTGGAAGGACACCAAGGATGTGACGGTGTGCAGCAGTTTCCACAAGGCTTACAGTGGAGACTCCACACGCAGGAGAGTAAAGGAGGATGGACAGTGGCGCAATAAAAACATTCCTGTTCCTGATGCAATCAGAGACTATAACAAGTACATGGGAGGGGTGGACCTGTCAGATGCCATGATCCAATATTACTCTGTTCGAGGGAAGACGATGAAATGGTACAAGACCTTCTTCTACCATTTTATGGATATTGCGGTAGTCAATTCCTACATCCTCTTCAAGCTTTTGGCCATCGAACGAGGAGAGACTCCCATGCGCCACAAAAGATTCAGGGAGGTCCTAATGAGGGAGATGGTTGATGAGGCCCAAGCTGCAGTTGCTGCTGCTGCCCCCCGCCCCACTCTCAGCACCACCTGTATGCCCATGTACTTTGGACAAACTGCCACTGACCAGCGGAGGGTCTGTGTGGTGTGCAAGGACCAAGGGAGAAAGGTGAAGACACCGGTATACTGCAGCAAGTGTGATGTTGCTCTGTGTTTCACCTCAAGCCGGAACTGCTTCAAAGACTACCATGTTAGTAGGTGATAACTTTGAAATCACAGCAGTGCATACCTCAGGAATGTTCCTGTTACTGTGTTATTTTTATTTTTTTGTGTGCTTTTTCACTTTCACTTCATTGTTTTTTTTTTTTATATTTGTACATAGTTTACAGGATTTTCATTGATGTTTATCTTGTTACATTTTCATAATAAAATTACTCCATTTGGAGACAAAATGATACAAGTTTAGTTGTTTTTTTAAATTTGATTTTATACTATATACTATATACTATACACAATGGTAGTAGTTGATGGGCCACAAGGTAAATTTCATATCCAACAGCTCCAGTAAATGGCAATAGACTCCTGTAATGGACATATGTTGTATTTTTCAGCCAGTTTCCTTTGGAAGTGGAAAATAACCTATTTGGCACACTTTGGTGCCAAACTGTGCCAAACTGTGCCAAATGAATGTCCGCCTGGTCCTATCCTTACTAAAACCTTTGTGGAGGCTTTGCCCTTTGCTCAAATTCTATCAAATGTGGTACATGTGTAGTCAAGGAGTTGCTGAAGGTGATCAGTGGCATCTGTGTGCATTTTATTAGTGTTAGCATGGTGTTATCCTCTGTCAAATAGGGGGAAAAAATAGGCGAGGATAGACATTTCCCATTTCTCCTTTGCTTTATTCAAATTTACTCAGGTATAATAACAGACACACTATTTCTGACACTGGGAATACATTCCTTGAGGTCCCTAGATGTCCCCAGACACCAAGGAAATGCACATGAACCTTATAATTGTGAAGCAATTCTTCATTTACTTTGGGTATGTCTTTTAGGCGTTTTTCTTCTGAAAATATGGTGAGGGTTAAACAGGTTAAAGGTAAAATAGTAAAAGTGTGTGCTCAAACTAAATTAAGCTGGGTGGATGCTCTGCCCTTAGCCTTAATGTCCATCAGAAGCTCAGTGAATTCAATTACAGGGTTCACCCCTTATGAGCTAAGAACAGGTCAACAGTTTCCCGGACCTGGAGCAGGGGTACAGATGATAGATAGAGAAAGGGTTCATGTAAGGTACAAGCCATACTATGATCAACTAACAGCTCTGGTTTCAGCTTTCTCGAAACAGGTTGGAGCTGTAAAGGGGGACCCCGAGAGTCAGATCCCGCCTGCAACAGACTGGGTCCTACTGAAAGTCATCAAGCGGAAGTGGTCAGAGCCAAGGTGGACAGGACCATTCAAGGTGGTGGAAAGGACATCTCACGCAGTCAGGCTGCAAGGAAAGGGAGACAGCTGGTATCACTGGAGCCAGTGTGCTGCCACAGACCCGCCAATAAGGACTCTAGAACAGATAAGACAAGGAGGAGTATAGTGGAGAATTGATAACGAATTCTTCTTTTCAGCAGCCTGTGGACAATATTCTGGTATAAGGTTGAGAAGGTTTGAAATTCTTCTGGAAAAGTAGTTTTTCTAGAATCCAATTGAGCAAACTGAGCCAGTTTTGCTTGCTAAAAATAATCAGAAGAGTGTATTAAGATGTATATTGCGGCAGGGAAGCCACACCACAACAGGTGGTGGTGGTTAGGAGTGTTTATTATCATATCATGCATTATTGTTATTATGTTGTTGTTGTTATGGGGATCAGCCATGGTGGATCAGAGTACAGATGGGAAAGGGAAACCCAGAAACAAGAGAGCTGCCCAAGAAACAGGGGATTGGTGCCTGAGCAAGTACGGAGGGGTAGAATTGGATTATACGGTAGGAACAAATGTGACGTTCCAATTCGATTGAAGCAGTGTAATTAAATGCGGGAAAAATGAAGCACGATGGAAAATGTATGATTCATATCTATGTGGAAGCAATATGGTACATGAGGCCTGTGTCGAGAGCTTCACACCAGGCGGAAGCTGGTGTGGAGGTTGGGATCTAGTGTGGCAATTCACAGGCCCACATTGGGTGCCAACATTGTATGCTGTTAAAGATAAGGGGAAGGTCAGCAAGATTAATTTTATTAAAGGTCAATTTCACATTGATTCTAGGTCCATAAACCCACTGCTTTTGACCATTAGCAATCTTTGGGACGACCCCTTTATGACTAAAAATTACAAAACACCAAAGAGGTTTTACTTAGTTTTAGGAGTAGACCTACAAGGAAAAGATTCTGTGGGTTTAATTAAGGTTAATCTTCTCCCTCCTCCACCTGAAAGCAAAATCGAAACATCTACTAGTGCAACTGAAATAGAGCACAGGCAGAGAAAGGGAGTAGTACAAATTGATTATAGCAAATTGACTAAGTATGACATTGTTAAATTAGCTACTGGTTATGGTGAAAAGAATATGTGGTTAGACTGGATAGCTGCTACGGCAGCTTCAATGAACATGAGCAATTGTGTTGCATGTTCCTCGGCCAGACCAACCTTATTCACCACCCCAGCACCACTGTATCCTGAAGTTGACCCTATAGGATTTCAGTGTATGATGTCCCTAACCATGCAGAAAAACCCGCTTAATTGCACCACTTTGAGTGCTATCTTTCCACCTGTAAAGAACTCTACCATCCCACCCACATTCACCCCACAACTTAACAACTATACTTGTTTCACCAGGAACAATGCCGCCAGGATGGGAGACCTTTCTGCTGATTGGTGTAAAACCATGATTAACATGACGGGCTGGCAGAATGCGAGTACAATGGTTTGGGCCAGGGCAGACTTGTTTTGGTATTGTGGAGATAGGACCTTGCACACATACCTGCCACCAGACTGGTCAGGAACCTGTGCAATGGTCCGCTTAGGGTTACCACTAGTCCTCCTAGGACCATGTCGTAGTGGTTTCACAAAAAAACGTAGGAGTAGAGATGCATTTGACATCACCTCAGGCTCAACCACCTATATGGATGCCATTGGTGTGCCCAGGGGAGTACCAAATGAATATAAATTGGCTAGTCAAATAGCAGCAGGGTTTGAGAATCTCCCCCTGATTAGTCCTTTATTTCCAGTTACCCCAAACAAGAACGTTGATCGTATAAATTACATCCATTACAATGTACTTCGCTTGGCAAACAAGACCCGTGATGCAGTAGCAGGTCTCTCAGAACAACTGGCAGCCACCTCATTGATGACAGTACAGAATAGAATGGCATTGGACATGTTATTAGCAGAAAAGGGAGGAGTTTGCTCCATGTTTGGAGATCAGTGCTGTACTTTCATTCCCAACAACACTGCACCGGATGGCTCTGTAACCAGAGCTCTGGAAGGATTGAGAACCCTATCCTCAGAAATGCATGAACACTCAGGCATCGATAACCCTTTGGAAAGCATCTTGGAATCATGGTTTGGTAAATGGAGGGGATTGATTGTGTCTGTATTAGTGTCCCTAGTAAGTGTAATGGGAATGTTGATTTTATGTGGATGTTGTTGTATTCCCTGTATAAGATCTTTGTGTAACAGATTGATTGTCACCGCAATTGAAGGGAAGGTTCCTCCTCCTTACCAGATGCCACAGTTGGAGATGGAAGTGATGGCTTTGGTGGGGGGAGAAGGATATCTGTTTGAGGATGAGGATGAAATGTGAATATGTTTCGTTGGTCTCATTTTTATGACTAATAACATGTGGAAAGTAACTAAGTACATTTACTCGAGTACTGCATTTGAGAACAGTTTTGAGGTACTTGTACTTTACTGCAGTACAGTTTGAGGTACTTGTACTTTACTGTAGTACAGTTTGAGGTACTTGTACTTTACTGCAGTACAGTTTGAGGTACTTGTACTTTACTGTAGTATTTCCATGTGATGCTACTTTCTACATCTCAGAGGGAAATATTGTACTTTCTACTCCACTACATTTATTTGACAGCTTTAGTTACTTTTCAGATGCAGATTTGACACAATGGATAATATAACAAGCTTTTAAAATACAAAAAATTGTGAAAGATGAAACCAAAAAGCAGTGTGTAGTCGGCTCACAGTTCAGATGTCTATGAGTTGTTAACAGCTCCACCAAATAGTCATTTTTCCCTCTAAACTTTTCAGATGGTTTCATTTGACCTGACACATCAGATGGTTTGTTACACAGAACAATCAGAGAAGTCGTCCATAAAAACTGTTTTTATACATTTCTACAACTGATGCATGATATATTTCCCCACTTTCACCCCACTGTCCTTCCTCACTTCTTCATCATCACAGCAGAGAGAGGAGGAGTAGTGTGGTGCAGTCACTTCCTGTCAGTCAGTGCACTGTATAGTTGTATAATAACTGTAATGTGTTAGTAAAGCCTGAGCGTGTGGCAGTCCGTCTCCCTGCGCCTCGTTGCCCACAGCAGCTTGTCTCTGGAGCGTCTCATCGGCTTCCCCGGCCCAGTCTGCTGCCTCTGTTCACCTGTACACAAAATACACCTTTACAGGATCAAACTGCAGCAGCTAGTCCTGTTTAAATGGTAAATGATTCTCTGTGGAATTCACAGTATAGTAATATTTCAACATTTCATTGAACAGCTCAGATTTGTTTTTCCTTTTCTGTCATGTGTCAAATAATGTGTCAAATGTGTGTCTGTGAATGATCTGTTTTAATAAAGGATAAAATAAATATGATCTGCCTTGATCCTGCTGCTATAAACAATTATAACTATAACTATATTTAAAGCTCTTATTTAAACAACTCTCTGTTAATGCACACTTCACCAATTCAGATGTTATTGTTAGTTATGATAATCTTTCTTCTAATGAATTCTCTATATATTTATATTGCAATTATACTGACTGTGCTTACTACAAATGTAACTTAATGTTGCAGTTCCTCGCTGTGACCACTGGAGGGCGATGAACACTAAGGTGGCAGATTTAAAGTTGGCCTTTCATATTTCTGTCTTTGTCTTGTGCATCTTATTATAATTACTCTCTTTCTTTACTTCTACTGATGAATATATTGTACAAACCTGCAGTTCTGCCTTTTCATTTATTGTTATTTATTTGTTTTTTTGTCATTTGTTGTCATGTTATTGATCTTTTTTCTCGACTATAGTTGACTTTGCTGCTGTAATGCAATAATAGTGTATCTGTCTCTATCTATCTATCTATCTATCTATCTATCTATCTATCTATCTATCTATCTATCTATCTATCTATCTATAAATACTGTATGACTATTGATACCTGTAAATATAATAATGATAATGATTGTTTTCAGCATTGAATAATCTTTGCATTATTTCCTTAGTTCATGCATTAATCATTAATCATGTGATGTGAAAGACCTGAAACACCCGATGGTTCCACTGAAGAAGCATCAGCAGATGTACTTGCACAGTCTTGCAGTTCATGCATTAATCATTTTGTTTGTAAAAGTGTCAGAAAATAGTGAAAAATGTAAGTTCTAAGAGTTGAAAGTGATGTCTTTAAATGTCTTGTTTTGTCTGAACAACAGTCCATCAGCCCAAGATAAAAATCAAATCATTTGAGTGGCATTTTTTTTGCATAGAAAAATAACCCCCCAAAAATGTTTTAATTATCAAAATCAATTAAAACAATTTTTTTTGTTTTACAGTAACTGAACCAAACTGTCCCCATTAAACTGACAAGGATGTTATCAATGTGATACACCAAAATAAAATAAAAATACTTTAATGATATGATGAATAAAACTTGAATTCAAACTTTCAGTTCACTTCTGAGTCTTTTAAGAGGAAACTGTGGCTCAGGAGGTTGAGCAAGTCGTTCAGCAGATCAGCAGCTCCTACAGTCCACATGTGGAAGTGTCTTTGGACAAAATACTGAACCCTAAATTTCTCCTGAAGGCTGTACAGTGTAAAAGTACTTTGAGTGGTCAGAAGACCAGAAAGGTGCTATATAAAGCCAGTCCATTCAGGATTTAATTCAATAAATATGATCATGGTTGTAACCTAAACAATTTGGATGAGTCAGTTCACAGTCAGGTAATCATGACATCACTAATCATAAAAAACTGATCCAGTCCAAATCAAGTGTGGTCTTTACATTTTCGTGAACCCGAACCAAGAACCTTGTCTGAATATCTCCTGTTGTTTCTATGTGCTGACTGTGTCGGCATTGTGGATCTTTCTTGTGGGGGTGACTGTGAGTGAGTTGATTGGATCGAGCATCCATGTGTTCAGCTTAAAGACCGGTGCCTTCCAGCTCCTCTCAGCTCTTCCTCTCCCCGCTACCGACTGACCGACCCGCCAGCATGTGAAACCGTGAAATCTGTACATGCAACAACAAAGTGTCACCAGTGCTTTATTCTGTCATTCCAATTTTTCAGGACTTTGTTTATGAATTTGTTCCTAATGACTTCATATTATTGCTTTCTGTTTCTGTTTTAATTAGGGTTTCTTTTGTTTTTTAAATATCGGTGTATTGGGGTCCTGGGGTTTTTTGGAAGTGAGGATCCACAGATCCACAGAGTTTAGTTGCTCGTTTGTGTTTGAGTGAGAAAAGTATTCAGGGCATTTGAAGGCTGTCGTGACTGTATGCTTTCTGTGTGAAAACAAAGCAAAAGTTTGATCCATAATTGTTGCTGCTGTGTTGACCGTGTGAAGCATCTCAAAGACTCAGTGTTGAACCATGCAGGTAACCAATCATAAAAAAACCTGTAATATATAAAAATGTCTGAAAACCAGAAAACTGAAACCATACCAAATCGATTTCAGAGATGGACGAATTGATTTTGGAGTTTTGGGTCCTGCTGCCGCTTTACTTTTATTTACTGGATTTGGATTTTGTTTTGTACCTTACAACATTATTTGACAGGCTTATACATGAAATGAATGATTAATGTTACTTCACCGGCGTGACGTGTTTGGGCCTGTGCACGTCTGCGGTGTGTGACTGCAGCGGCTCCTGCAGCGCTGTAATGCTGTCAGTGAGATCCAGCTGTGTCTGATGCTGCGAGGGGAAGCTGGGATCTCTCAGATGGAAGACGAGAGGACGCCCGTCAGCCGAGCGGCCACAGTAACTCTGTCCAAAAGAGACAAAGACACATCATACATACACACCAGGTTAACAATCAGTAAACAAAAACAAATCAAAAATTCAAAAGCAAGAAAACAAACTAATAACAAACAAAAAATACCCAACAAATAAAACAAGACAGCAACAACACAACATCTACAGTTCATTCAGAATTAACGAACATTTCGAATACCAAAGGCCTAAATTCCAAACCAAGATCATAATCATACCTCCTTAAGACGAGAAAATAAAGGCCTCTCTTCATGACCATATTTCTCATATGTTAGTCTCTCTAAGGGAAAACATGTTGTAAGGTGGTCTATAAACATCTTAAAGGTAGGGAATGATTCATTTTTCCATGGGGTAAATATAAATTGTTTAGCAAAATATGATATAATTATTAAAATCTGCATTTTTTATTATCTATGTAAAACAGGCATGTCATGGAGTAAATAAAAACATGGATTTAAATCAAACTGTAAGGACGATCATTTCACTCCAAATCAGCTATTATCAAAGTCATTTTGAAAGGAAGTTGTCACTTTTATTTACTTTTATTTAATTTAATGTGCAATGCTAGTTTTGTTTTAATGATTTTATCCAAATCCCATTCATTCTATTCTACATGTTTTATTTGTTTTTTTTCTTTCTGTCTCCATGTGATTGTAATTCTCTGTGAAGCACTTTTCTCAGCATTTGTTTGTTTTTTAAATGTGCTTTTATGAATTAATTGACTTCATTTCAAACATGAGGCCTGTGGTCCAGAAACGGCCCGCCGAGGAGTCCAATCCGGCCCACTTTCCTTCCTGTCTTCTTTTCCTTCCTTCCTTCTTTCTTTCCCTCCTTTCTTTCCTTTTTTCCATCCTTCCTTCCTTCCTTCCTTCCTTCCTTCCTTCCTTCCTTCCTTCCTCCCATCTTTTTACTGATCCAGCCCACATCAGATCATATTGGTCTGTATGTGGCCCTTGAATGAAAAAAAACCTTCTACCACCACATGTCCCAACATCTCTTTCACTTCCTGTCTTTTAGGCTTCATTTGTGAGCTCTGAGTTTTATACATAATCAACCTCACATTAAATCACGTACAGCTTTGCATAATTTAAAAGAATTTCTTAAGAGTTGATGTTTTCTCTGAAGAATTAAGCACACAGAGTGATGTATCTTTCTCTTTACTCTTGACATGCCAGTCGTTCTCCAGAAAAACAAACTATTTCAGCTTTTATACTGTAACTCATGGTGGAAATTTGACACAGCCAGTTCTACCCAGCCAGTTCTACTACCAGGTGTCTTTTCTGAGTTAACACAGAAATGAATGCATCAGATCAGGTGTGAGAAGTTGCAGGAGATGTCCTGTGATCACTCACCTGGGTGTGAGTGGTGGTGTAGCAGGGTGCTGCGTCTCCCAGGCTCAGGGTGCTCTGATGCAGGTGCCTCAGTCTGCTGTTCTCTGCTTTTTGGTGACAGTGTTGACCGTGGCGGCTCAACCTCTGGTCGCTGTGCCGTCCCGGCTGCAAGACATAAACCAGAAAAACACAGGCGCAAAACCAACTAGCAAAACTAACATTATGATTCATAAAGACTGAGATCATTGTCTTTAAACTGCACTTACTGAGAAATACATTTAATCAAAGCAGGATAAAGAACCAAGACAAAAATTGAATGAAGTAAATGAATGACAACACCTTCACTGTCTGCTCTGTTGTTACTTACCTGAGCTGCTTCTGTGGAAACTTTGCTGTCACGGTGACGAGAAAACAAAGAAGCCCACAGTATGAATTTCAAACATAAACACTGTGTTTTCTGAGATCTTGGATTATATCAGTCATGTCCTAACACTTTAATTCTGGCATTGCCCCACCCCCCTCCCCCGATCTCTATATAAGAGCATAGTTTTTCAATTTAAAAGCATGACTTCTTGATTTCACATTCAAATGTTGTAACATGTTCTTGTTAAATGCTGCTCACACTCACATAATCTTCAAATCAACACAATAGAGACCTACAATACAATTAGCATTTGTTGTTTATTGCCTTAGATACACATATACGTACAAGAAATAAAACTGTGCGAACACAAGTATGGAGTTATCCTCTAATATAAATGGCTTTTTTATTAGGATACTAAGTTCTATGTTTCACGTCATTTCCAATTTGTATGCAAAATAAGCACCTTGTATCCAGATACTGAATGATATCTGTATGTTTACTGATACATTTTTGGACTGGTGTGCAATTGTTCAAGTCAGGAGCCAGAATGTACATTAAGTGTGTTTATCTTGCTGTAATGATTCCTCCTGTTCATAATGACCATTAGAAGATCCCTTCATAATGTTTACAATGGAAGTGATGGAGGACTAAAGTGTGTAATTTTAAACTCCATATTTTTATGAAACTCTATAAGAAGCACTTTGAGGTGCCTTGCTGTTGAAATGTGCCATAAAAGTAATTTTGCCTTGCCTTGCGTATATTTATTATTATGTTTATATGACAGTACAAGTACCTCAAAACTGTTCTCAAGTGCAGTACTTGAGTAAATGTACTTAGTGTTTCGACTTGAGCTAATTCTACTTGCTAAATCATACGCTATGTGTTAGCTCAGTCTGTGTGTTCGTTAAATGAAAGGATAGGAGAAGATGAGCGGTCTCACAGGCTATTTTATTTAGCAGTAAATGAATAAAACATACAGAGCTCTGGGTCGAGATCTTCCTGTCCCTGATGAACAACAGTGTGTGTCAGTTCATGAAGTCCGACTCCTATCCTTTCCCTGACCCCTTTATACAAAAATACAGAATCATGATGCAATGTGTGAGGTGCTGTCGTCTCCTGATTGGCTGTTGATCTGACTCCATCCTCCATCTTCTCACAGTCCAGGATATGTGATCTTCATGTGACCTCCTTAAACAGGCGCAATAGTGACTTCCATGTGACCCCCTTCTTCTGAAACTACACAATCACCAGACCTCCTGTGGGGGTTTTATGGTTAGTTCTGCATCGTTTAACAAAGGATGGTCAGGGCTCTGACTGAATGTTTGACCCCGCTCTCCTGTTAATAATAAACCTTTAACCTATGCAAGTGGGACGTGTCAACATCAAGAATCTACCTATTTACTTACACTTCAGGGTAAACTGTCTTCATGCATTCTTATTACACAACAAGCTTACTGCTTTCAAATTGTTACACATAGGACCACATATTTATATGAAACAAACAACAAAGTAATTAATCCCCTTATCTGATATTTTAGCAGTGGCCAATTCATAGCATATATCTACATTAGTTACTTTGCACACGTCATTAGTAGATTAGCAAATATTCAGTTAGAGGAGCCTCCTTATACACATATTATAATCACACCTTTGTCTATATAATGACAGCAAATGTTGGTTTAAAACTAAATAGTGCATGTTTTAACAGAAATATAATGTTTGGGTTTTTGATGGGAAACCGGATGATACGTCCGGGTCCCTTAAAATAATATTTTTCATTTCAGCTCAGTGTGAAAGTCTCTACTGTGTTTCCCTCTTTCTAGTTTTAATTGCTTATGTTTTGCTTGGGAAGTGCCACTTCTGGATTGTATTGGTTTCCCTTTTTGTGTTATGCCAAACTGACAGTTGAAGGTGCCGGCTGTTTTTGCTGAACTCGGAAAATCCAGTTTTCCGCACTGTGCACTGGCAACACGGAATAACCCACAGAACATTCTAAAGCTTACCTCACTTTTTAAAATCCTTACAGCAATTTAAATCTAAAAATGTCATTTCATTTAATTTGCAACTGCGCTTGTTTTTAGCTGACTCACTTAGTTTTCAATTTTAATGGAGATTGGAATGTTTTAGTGCCACTTCTGAGTTTGTATTGGATTCTCTTTCTGTATTACGCCACACTGACAAGAGAAAAGTAATGATAGGTAGAAGTTTTTTATTTCTTTGGTTTTGGTTAACTTCAATGCCAGTGATGGCTTCCCAGTGTTCAACATCGTTATTATTAGTCAGAGGACAACCTGTTGTGCAATGAAATATCAGGTAGTGGAGTTACAATGGTGCTGCAGCATTTCAATCAACTTTTCAAGCTGCGTCATCCTCTCAATCAGTCGCTAACACTCTGTGCAGCTTCCCAACTTTGCTGGGTTTGGAAACACAGCTTTTACATTATTGTTTGTGGGTCGTAGGAGCTTTGTATGCTAGGCTAGGCTACCAGCTGAGTGTGGCAGGGCTCTGAACTTTTCCTGTGTCCCAAAAGCAAACTTTTGTTCCATTGCGCAGTTCCACATTTTCTTTAGTGCCAGTGTAAGTGGTAACAGCTCTCTTTGGAAGAATATTTAGAGACGAAAGTGCAACGCATATAGCGAGCAGAGAGCTGATGAACACACGTCTGCACTGAAACACAATCAGACCTGACACTATATAATTGTACATGTGTGATGTGTTGAAGCGACACTGTTTGATCTGTTTACTATGAAGGAGGTGGAGCAGGTGGTGTTGGGCGTGTTATCAGGCAGGTAGAGAGAGGTGTGACTGTGTGTGAGGGAGGGTAGACAGACAGAGGAAGGGTATTTATGCCGGAGCAGATCTGATGATATGAACATACTGCACAGTGATGGCTCTCTACAAAGTGATCTGTGTGGCAGCTCTGCTGACTCTACTGGCAGCAGGTAAGGGTCCTCTTCACCTGCACACCTGAACCAATGACATCGATGCTGAACACTGGGAAGGGAGAAAAATCCTCTGATTAAGTAAACATAGCTGTAACACAAATAGGGATGGGATCTGATAAGATTTTATTAATACCAATGCCATTATCGATTCTGCTTATGAATACGATTCTTTATCGATTCCCTTCTATTTGTCATCTCCAGTGTTTATCAATGACCTTGCATGCTGATGAATATAAGAAACATAACTGGTAGATAGGATAAATGATCAGCAGCCAAAAGTGAACTTAATTAACTTTAATTAATAATGTCTGCAAAGTTACACTGTTACCTCATCTGGTAACAGACATTTATTTAAATGAAAAGATCTTTGGCCAGTTTTCAGCAGAGTTCAGTTGTAAATATTACGATCATCACAAACATCCTCCCATGGAAATATGGTGTGCCAATAAATCACATAAAGTATCAGTGAATATAAATGCTGAATTGTTGTTTGAAGAGCTGTCTGTTTTCTGTTTTTTAGAGTCTCGCTCACAACCTAATGGTAAGTCAACTGTGACTGTGTCAGCTGTGACATTTTAAACATGTTGTTAGATAGAAATGTTGATAAAATGTTGTAGTTTCATTGTTGTTGGTATTTACTGACAAAGCCCAAAATATCAGACTTAAAGGCCAGGTTCATCATCATTATCATTATTATATGATATATTATTTATGCAATTTTACTTTGCATGTGCAAAGTTTAATGAGTTTCCGAAAAACTCATTAAATTTGCATCAAATGGGGAAACTTGACATCTGGGCTTGGGTGTGTCAAAACGGCTCTATAGCACCCGCTACAATATTTCAAAGTCAAATCCCCCGCCATTAAATTTGAAGTAGATTAACAAAATTACGTAAGCACATGTGACATATCAAGGCTTTTAAAAAAGGTTTTGAAGCCACAATATAAGCCCTACAGAAGTCAGCCATTTTGAATTTACTTTACAATTTTTGCACCTTCGTGCTTGTATATAATATCGTCACATTTTAATATCGTGAGATCTCGTCATCAGTATATTAATGTTTGTGAATGGGTGAATGTGACTTCTAAGTGTTTTGAGTGGTAGACGGACTAGAAAACTTCATACAAGTACAGTCAATTTACCAATACACTGGCCAAACAATAACCAAAGAAAATTAGCTCTGCCATGACAACAATTGACTAATTCACATTTAAAATTTGACAGCATCCAGAAGACCCAGGACCCTAACACACTGTGTCTGTATCTTTTCCCCTTCTTTTATACATTCTTCACACTGAACCCAATGCCAGAGGACAAGACCCCTGACATCACCTCAAACAGAACATTAAGACAGAAGAGATCTTCCAGCATCCCGGGAGCTACCTCCAACCTGAAATGGGTGTATAGGCGTTCCGGTCATCATGTCCCTGACGGATCTGTGTTATATCACAACCCCTATGAGAATCGTTATGACTACATCTGCAGATGCGGTTGCTCAGCTGGTTTCAACACCAGAGGAAGTAATACGTGCAACTATGCCTATGGTGACTCAGAACGTAAATGCACCTCCTTTAATGTCCTGGTGAACAAAGACAACTTTGAGTATTTGGATTGGAGGGATGGCTCTTATGGTTCTGTGCCTACAAATTCAATCAAGACCTGCTCCAACGGTGACACATATATTGGGAAGAACAAGTATGGTCTTGGAAAGGTGTCTGTTAAACACAAGGCCTTCTTCCTTCCCTGGAGAGGTTCTGAGTATTGGTACAAGTATTACCAGGTCCTGACCTTTTCCAAAAAAGTTGCAAAAGTGCAAATGTCTGATGTCAAGTACAAGGTAAATGAAGCTAAAAAATTTAGTTATCCCCCAGAGGTCATGACCAAGGCTACCACCATCAACCATCAGTGCAGAACAGTTAAAAAAATACCTCATCTCCATAAAGAGTATGAGGAAGAGAAAAGGTGGGACAGTAGCACTGAAATATCAGTAGGTGTGACAGCTTCCTTTGAAGCCAAAATCCCATTTGTTGGCACGACAGGTATTGAGATGAGTGCTTCGACAACAAAGTCATTCTCCAAAGGGAACTCCATAACGGTAAAGAAAAGCCTCGGTCTTGATGTGCAGGTTTGGGTCCCACCAAACCACACCTGCGGTGTCAGAATTATGGGACATAAGTACAAGACGGTAATCCCTTACACAGCACTCCTCACCCGCACATACCCCAGCGGGTCAAAAAGATCAACAACCATCTCTGGGGTATTCAATGGTGTCAATGTTGTTGATTTCGTAACTCATGTAGATCGCTGTATTCCTATACCCAATGTCAAGCCATGCCCTTTAAAGTAAAACTAACGGTAATTTAGATTCCCCTCCCCCGTGCCCCCTCATTAAAATCCCACTCTGTTCTGATTGAAGTGTTTTCACCTGTACTTCTTGTATTGTAACTCTGTTCTTCTCAATCAAGCTTTAATAAATGTTCTTGCATCATACATCCTGGTCTCCTGACAAGTTTTTCACTATGGGTTAACCAGCCCTCCATTAATAATTTCCCAGTCTTCATTTTGAGAGACTATGGTGGTATTCAGTCTGACCCACTAGGGGTGTCTGGAGGCATGCGCCCCTGGAAGACACTTATGTAAATTTTTCAGTCAAATGCATCTTTCTGGTGCACTCTGAGAGCAAAATTAAGAGGTTATATCTATTATAAAAGCTGCAGAGTTGAGTGGAGGTGTGTGGGTAAGTTTTTTTAGGCTGTAACCGTTGTGAAACAATCAGAAAATAACATTTTATTGATCTGATTCACCGGCTTTCTCAGTCACACAACAGTGTCCTGTAGTTGCTTAATGTGGCGGAGAAACTCTGGCATAAAGTAGAAGTATTTCTGCCTTGAACAGACTCTCCTGAGAGCAGAGGAGAGCAGCACAACATGAAATGACAGCTAACTGCAGCAGAGGCTAAGATGCTGAGCCCTCTGTGCAGCAGAGACAGACAGCGGTGGAGAGTTGTCAAAAACGTAATTCTATTTAACATTGTAATCCCCTTGAAAAAAGATGAACGTCTTGTCCTATATCCCGTTTTAAGATACAGAAGATGTATATGTCTTAAAAACTCAATATACCGCTCAGCCCTAAAACAACGTAACATTTTGGAGAGTGTACAGACTATGGTGGTCTGCCACATTCTATATAATTAATAAGTAACGCTGCCTATTAAAGCATTTTGACTTTTCTTTCATTTTTTAAGATAATTGTTATCTAAGAAACAAATGCAATTATTACAAAAGTAATTGTACTGCTACATAACACATTAACCTTTATACAAACTATTTGCAACATCTGTGTTACAATTTCACACATTTTTGTAGGAACATCCAGTTAGGAGTGGTATGAAATAAATGAAATTATTAATTAAAGTAAATTAAGTTCACTATTAAGTATCCTTTCTACCAGTTATGTTTCTTATATTCATCAGCATGCAAGGTCATTGATAAAGTATTGCTTCCTGAGGCATGAAAACCTGCTGCACAACGACAATGGCAAATATAGTCACGACGATGTGTGTACCCGTTGTCATAATACACAGTTCCAGCAGGGAGACGACTACCAGAACGCCTGTACACCCATCTCAAGTTAGAGTTTGGAATCGGGTTATAGTAACTGGCCGCTCTCTTCTGTCTCAAGGTAGGAAAAGACAGAGGAAATTCATCTGTTAGCATTGTTCTGTCCGAGGTGATGTCAGTGGTCCTGTCCTCTGGCGGTGGGTCCAGTATGGAGACTGTATAAAAGAAAGGAGAAAGACATAGACACAATGTGTTAGTGTCATGTGTCTGCTGGATGCTGTCAAATGTTAAATTTGTTCAGGTCTGTCACTACAAAGTTCACACTCCTAACTTAGTGCTCTCAGTGAGCCTCAGCTTGGAATGTGGAATTAAATGACGTGTCTGTGTTTGACAATGAAGCTGCACTTCCCTGTCCTGCCTCTAGGCCCACTGTCATTATCAGAGCTCATGTTTTTAACTCTGAGTCCAGCGCTGGGTATTTCAATCGGTGTCACTTTGATTAATGTCAAGTTGTTATAATAAGGACATCCCAAACCAATGTAATGTCAAGTTGTCATGACAAAGACAACTTCTGGTCATGTCATTTTGATTAATGTCAAGTTGTCATAATCAAGACAACCCAAACAATGTCAACTTGTCATTACAAAAACCGAATGACACTTAATGACAACAGTCATAAAGGTTTATGACATTGACATAATGTTTATGACATGTTCATACTTTGTCATGTAACAGTTATGACAGTATCATGTCACTCTTATGATGATACCTTCAAGTAAAGTGTTACCAGTTTGGGTTTATCAACTTTCAAATGAAGTTGTCTGTGTCTGAAAAATATCTTTAAAAAACCCAAAAAAACCAAAACATGTCAAATGAACAGGACGAGTCAACAACTTAAATGACTATGTTTGAGTGTGTTTGGCCCGTGAAATATGCGGTCTAATGGTGTTAGAAAGGCCAACCTCTTATTTTATTAATAATTTTGAGGCAGTTATTATTTGTAAAACATGGTGTTATGATGGCCAAGACTCATATTGTTTTATTTGTTGATACATTATTTTAACACGACATCCCAGGCATTGATAAGGAGTAACCCAAAAGCAATGTATCTAGTAGTGTAATTGATTATTTTCCACATGGAGTAATTGAGTAAAGTAATGCATTAAGAGTATACATTACATTTTTGAGAAATGACCCCAACACTGGTTATTAAGCCTGTGAAAAAATTGATGGATAGCTGGTTAACCCAAAGTAAAAAAACATGTCAAGAGACCAGGATGTCTTATGCAGGAACATTTATTGAAGCTTAATGAGAACAGAGAGTTACAGTACAAGAAGTACAATAGAAAACATTCCAATCAGAACAGAGTGTCCTTTTAGTGAGCGGGGCAGAAGTGAGGGGAATCCAAAATAGCCTGTGTCAGAAACAGGCTGAACTGAGGGGCTGCATAAAGGGCCAGTATAAGCACTGTGAATCATGCAAAGCTACTCTAGAAAGTGGAAACAAAAAAAGTAAAGCTGAAAATGAGCATAATTGGTCCCCTTAAAGACCTCTTCCATTTTTCTTTTACTTGCAAGGTTGAGCATTGGGAAGAGGGACACAGCGATCTACAACAGACCTGAAATCTACAACATTGACACCATTGAATGTCCCAGTTGTGGTTGTCGATTTGACTTGCCCGTTTTTGTATGTGCGGGTGAGGCGTGCTGTGTATGGGATTTTTGTTGTGTACCTATGTCCCATAATTTTGACACTGCAGGAGTGGTTCGGTGGGACAGTTACCGACACATCGACAGCAAGATTTTTCGACACACTTATGCTGCTCCCTTTGGAGATATCTTTTGTGACCTCAGTACTGACCTCAATACCTGTCTCGCCAACAAATGGGATTTTGCCAGTGAAGCTGGCTGTGACACCAACTGAGATGGAGGTGGTACTGTCCCACCTTTTCTCTTCTGAATACTCCTTTGAGAGATGAACTGTTTTGGAAACTGTTCTACACTGATAATTGCTACTGGAAGCCTTGGTCATGACCTCTGGAGGATGACTAATTTTTTTAGCTGCTTTAAAGTTGTACTTGACATCAGAAATGCGGTCTGACTTAACTCTTCTGGTCATGACCAGGACATCGTAATGCCTGTACTTGTACTCCCAACCTCTCCAGGGGAGATAGAAGGACTTATTCCTGACATCCACCTTCCCAAGACCATACTTGTTCTTCCCAACAAATATGTTAACATTACGGCAGGTCCTGATTGCATCCTTAGGCACTGAACCAGAGGAACCGGACTTATACTCAAAAATCTCAAAATTGTCTTTGTTCACCAGGAGATAAAAGTTAGTGCATGTATGTTCTTTGAAACCATACGCGTATTTGCACGTATTGCTTCCTGCCGCATGAAAACCTGCTGCACAACGACAATGACAAATATAGTCACGACGATGTGTGTACCAGTTGCCATAATACACAGTTCCAGCAGGGAGGCGACTACCAGAACGCCTGTACACCCATCTCAAGTTGGAGTTTGGAATCGGGTTATAGTAACTGGCCGCTCTCTTCTGTCTCAAGGTAGGAGAAGACAGAGGAAATTCATCTGTTAGCATTGTTCTGTCCGAGGTGATGTCAGTGGTCCTGTCCTCTGGTGCTGGGTCCAGTATGGAGACTGTAGAAAAAGAAAGGGAAAAGACACAGTCATGATATGTTAGTGTCATGGGTCTGCTGGATTTTGTTAAATGTTAAATGTGGATTACAATCATTTATTGATGTGGCAGAGCTCATTTTCTTTGGATATTGTTTGGAATGTGTAGTTGTTGTGTGTGCTCATGTTTGATTATTGTGAACATTATAAACAAAATAGATAGGCAACAAATTTACTATTAAGATGTTGATATTTTTAGGGGGAGTTCCTACTGGATAACAGTTGATCTCAATTGTTTTGACTCAGTCAGCAAATGTGTTTCCTCATTCTCTAAACATTGCCTCAAAACCCAAGACCATTGACAGAAAGTCTACAGAACTATATAATTTCTCATAGTGATAAGGGTTCCAGATGCTGTGAATGGAGGGAGAAGCGGGTACTGTAAAAGGTGTCTGTGTGTGTGGTGGTGTGGCAGGGGGGAGAAGGGCAAACAGAGGATGAGGAGGTAGAGGAGGATGAAGAGGGAAGAGGGAAGGGGGAAAATGGAGGGGAAGAACTGAATATTTCAAATGAGATCTGGGCTATTATTGTAGAACACATAGTGAACCATGGCCATAGTGTGGCTGAAGCTAGTCGTAGAGTGCAGCCTTAGCAGAGCTGATCGACTGTGGCGAAGATAAGTCGGACGTTCAGGAATGAGAACAGGTGAGCCTGGCTCTGACAGCAAATACCAACAACAATGTAATAACCTGTCTATGCATCAACATGTTTAAAATGTCACAGCTGACAGAGGAAATAGAAGTAGACATATACATAGAAGCAGACTTACCATTTGGTTTTGAATGAGACTCTGAAAAACAGAAAACAAACAGCTCTTGAAACAATAATTCAGCATTTATATTCACTTGTACATTATATGATTTATTGAAACCTGATCTGTCCAAGGGAAGTCGTTTGTGGTCATCACTAATTCAAAGTGTCAATCTCAAAGATCTTTTCATTTAAATAAATTTCTAATAAATCACCATCTGTTACCAAAGGAGGCAGAACAATGGTGATGGACCCTGAGGCCCACTGATGAAAGCCCTTGCTTTATCAGTATTATAGTACCCTTACCTGCGCTCAGTAGAGCCAGCAGAGCTGCCACGCAGATCGCTTTGTAGAGAGCCATCACTGTGCAGCAAGTTAATATCATCAGATCTGCTCCGGCATAAATACCTTTCCTCTGTCGTTCCTCCCTCACACACAAACACAACTCCCGCTACCTGCCCAACAACACGCCCAACACCTTCCGGCAAATCATCTGCTCTACCTAGTTAACATGTCAAGTAGCGTCATCTCAACCCTGCACAAGAACCAAAAAATCCAATTGTCACATTTATTCCAGTACAATTGTGAGGTAGGGTTTAATCCTGGGAAACGGGATTCCCAAGAAATCCAATCAAAACCATAATATTATTATTTAAAATATTATTTTTAAAAAACACACATAGCTTTGAAATATATTCATTAAAATGTAGGCAGACAGTTTGCTCTCATAAAACATGTACAGGTGTGTTTGGCGTGCTGTAAAACACAACACAGCCTGCATCAATTAACACAACGCACTGATTAAAAAGCACAAGCATGTTCTTCTTCTTGCCTATGTGGTATGCAGAGGTGGCAAAAGTACTACAGATAGATAAAAGTCTGGTAAAAGTAGAAGTACTAATTCAACTCCTTTACTCAAGTAAAAGTAAGAAAATACAGGCTCTGAAAAGCTTTTTGGTTTCATCTTTAACAATGTGTTGTATTTTAAAAGCTTGATATATTATCCATTGTGTCAAATCTTCATCTGAAAAGTAACTAAAGCTGTCAAATAAATGCAGTGGAGTAGAAAGTACAATATTTCCCTCTGAGATGTAGTGGAGTGGAAGTATAAAGTAGTATCACATGGAAATGCTCAAGTAAAGTTCTTCAAAATTGTTCTTTAGTACAGTACTTGAGTACCCGAGTACTTGTACGTAGTTACTTTCCACCACTGATCATTAGTATGTGATCTGTTATCAAACATCCAGTTAGAGGAGCCGCCTTATACACACATTATATAAATACCTTTGTGTATATAATGATATAAAATGATGGTTTAAAAGTAAACTGTACACGCCTTAATAGATTGATCCGTGTTTTAATGATGAGATACCGGATGGCACGTCCGGGTCCATTAAAATAACATTAATTTCAGCTCAGTATGAGAGTATCTAGTGTGTTTTTTCGTTCATTTATGGCTCCACTACTCTGTCTCCTCTCCTCTGCTGTGATGAGACGCCTCATCCTGGCTCTCTTACTAGAAGACTGGTACGAGATGATGTGACCTCTCATTACTGCTTTGAAAGACTCCCAAAGGGTTGAGTCTGAAACCGCGCCATTATCATTGACCAGCAAAAAATCTGAGATCTTGGATGAAACGTATTCACAAAAAGATTTATCTTTCGAGAGGGGTTAAATTTCCAATTATATTGACGTGAATGAAGATTAAAATACATTTTCATTGAGAGAGAGGCATGATAAGAAATTAGAATACCATGATATGTTGGACTTGATTTGTTTGATAGTAGTTTAGAATCAACTAAAAAGTAATCAATTCTGGAAAAGCTACCATGTAAAGGAGAAAAAAAGGAATATTGCTTCTCCAAGGGGTGCTGTAGTCTCCAGATGTCAACTAAGCCCAGTGATTTCACAAGGTTAATAAGGACTGGGACCGTTTTTAATGGTTGGGCTGCTCTAGAAGAAGATCTGTACAGTTGGGGGTCGAAATAGCAGTTAAAGTCCCCACCAATAATTATATTATAGTTCTTATGCTCGGCAACAAGGTTGAAAACTTAACAAAACTAACTTCTTTTTACTTTTCACTCTTGTACTTAAGTACATTTCAGAGCCTGTACTTTCTTACTTTTACTTGAGTAAAGGAGTTGAATTAGTATTTCTACTTTTACCAGACTTTTATCTATCTGTAGTACTTTTGCCACCTCTGCATACCACATAGGCAAGAAGAAGAACATGCTTGTGCTTTTTAATCAGTGCGCTGTGTTAATTGATGCAGGCTGTGTTGTGTTTTACAGCACGCAAGACACACGTGTGCATGTTTTATGAAAGCAAACTGTCTGCCTACATTTTAATGAATATATTTCAAAGCTATGTGTTTTTATCTTTAAATAACATTTTAACTAATAATATTATGGTTTTGATTGGATTTCTTGGGAATCCCGTTTCCCGGGATTAAACCCTACCTCACAATTGTACTGGAATAAATGTGACAATTGCATTTTTTGGTTCTTGTGCAGGGTTGAGATGATGCTTCTTGACATGTTAACTAGGTAGAGCAGATGATTTTCCGGAAGGTGTTGGGCGTGTTGTTGGGCAGGTAGAGGGAGGTGTGTTTGTGTGTGAGGGAGGAACGACAGAGGAAAGGTATTTATGCCGGAGCAGATCTGATGATATTAACTTGCTGCACAGTGATGGCTCTCTACAAAGCGATCTGCGTGGCAGCTCTGCTGGCTCTACTGAGCGCAGGTAAGGGTACTATAATACTGATAAAGCAAGGGCTTTCATCAGTGGGCCTCAGGGTCCATCACCATTGTTCTGCCTCCTTTGGTAACAGATGGTGATTTATTAGAAATTTATTTAAATGAAAAGATCTTTGAGATTGACACTTTGAATTAGTGATGACCACAAACGACTTCCCTTGGACAGATCAGGTTTCAATAAATCATATAATGTACCAATGAATATAAATGCTGAATTATTGTTTCAAGAGCTGTTTGTTTTCTGCTTTTCAGAGTCTCATTCACAACCAAATGGTAAGTCTGCTTCTATGTATATGTCTACTTCTATTTCCTCTGTCAGCTGTGACATTTTAAACATGTTGATGCATAGACAGGTTATTACATTGTTGTTGGTATTTGCTGTCAGAGCCAGGCTCACCTGTTCTCATTCCTGAACGTCCGACTTATCTTCGCCACAGTCGATCAGCTCTGCTAAGGCTGCACTATACGACTAGCTTCAGCCACACTATGGCCATGGTTCACTATGTGTTCTACAATAATAGCCCAGATCTCATTTGAAATATTCAGTTCTTCCCCTCCATTTTCCTTCTTCCCTCTTCATCCTCCTCTACCTCCTCATCCTCTGTTTGCCCTTCTCCCCCCTGCCACACCACCACACACACAGACACCTTTTACAGTACCCACTTCTCCCTCCATTCACAGCATCTGGAACCCTTATCACTATGAGAAATTATATAGTTCTGTAGTCTTTCTGTCAATGGTCTTGGGTTTTGAGGCAATGTTTAGAGAATGAGGAAACACATTTGCTGACTGAGTCAAAACAATTGAGATCAACTGTTATCCAGTAGGAACTCCCCCTAAAAATATCAACATCTTAATAGTAAATTTGTTGCCTATCTATTTTGTTTATAATGTTCACAATAATCAAACATGAGCACACACAACAACTACACATTCCAAACAATATCCAAAGAAAATGAGCTCTGCCACATCAATAAATGATTGTAATCCACATTTAACATTTAACAAAATCCAGCAGACCCATGACACTAACATATCATGACTGTGTCTTTTCCCTTTCTTTTTCTACAGTCTCCATACTGGACCCAGCACCAGAGGACAGGACCACTGACATCACCTCGGACAGAACAATGCTAACAGATGAATTTCCTCTGTCTTCTCCTACCTTGAGACAGAAGAGAGCGGCCAGTTACTATAACCCGATTCCAAACTCCAACTTGAGATGGGTGTACAGGCGTTCTGGTAGTCGTCTCCCTGCTGGAACTGTGTATTATGGCAACTGGTACACACATCGTCGTGACTATATTTGCCATTGTCGTTGTGCAGCAGGTTTTCATGCGGCAGGAAGCAATACTTGCAAATATGCGTATGGTTTCAAAGAACATACATGCACTAACTTTTATCTCCTGGTGAACAAAGACAATTTTGAGATTTTTGAGTATAAGTCCGGTTCCTCTGGTTCAGTGCCTAAGGATGCGATCAGGACCTGCCGTAATGTTAACATATTTGTTGGGAAGAACAAGTATGGTCTTGGGAAGGTGGATGTCAGAAATAAGTCCTTCTATCTCCCCTGGAGAGGTTGGGAGTACAAGTACAGGCATTACGATGTCCTGGTCATGACCAGAAGAGTTAAGTCAGACCGCATTTCTGATGTCAAGTACAACTTTAAAGCAGCTAAAAAAATTAGTCATCCTCCAGAGGTCATGACCAAGGCTTCCACTAGCAATTATCAGTGTAGAACAGTTTCCAAAACAGTTCATCTCTCAAAGGAGTATTCTGAAGAGAAAAGGTGGGACAGTACCACCTCCATCTCAGTTGGTGTCACAACCAGCTTCACTGGCAAAATCCCATTTGTTGGCGAGACAGGTATTGAGGTCAGTGCTTCGGTAACAAAGGATATCTCCAAAGGGAGCAGCATAAGTGTGTCGAAAAATCTTGCTGTCGATGTGTCGGTAACTGTCCCACCGAACCACTCCTGTAGTGTCAAAATTATGGGACATAGGTACACAACAAAAATCCCATACACAGCACGCCTCACCCGCACATACAAAAACGGGCAAGTCAAATCGACGACCACCACTGGGACATTCAATGGTGTCAATGTTGTAGATTTCAGGTCTATTGTAGATCGCTGTGTCCCTCTTCCCAATGCTCAGCCTTGCAAGTAAAAGAAAAATGGAAGAGTTCTTTAAGGGGACCAATTATGCTCATTTTCAGCTCTACAATTTTTGTTTCCATTTTCTAGAGTAGCTTTGCATGATTCACAGTGCTTATACTGGCCCTTTATGCAGCCCCTCAGTTCAGCCTGTTTCTGACACAGGCTATTTTGGATTCCCCTCACTTCTGCCCCCCTCACTAAAAGGACACTCTGTTCTGATTGCAATGTTTTCTCTTGTACTTCTTGTACTGTAACTCTCTGTTCTCAATTAAGCTTCAATAAATGTTCTTGCATAAGACATCCTGGTCTCTTGACCAAGTTTTTTCACTTTGGGTTTACCAGATATCCATCAATTTTTTCACAGGCTTAATAACCAGTGTTGGGGTGGTTACTCAAAAAATATAAATTTATTACGCATTATGGAAAATAATCAATTACACTACTAGTCACATTGCTTTTGGGTTACTCCTCAGCAATGCCTGGGATGTTGTGTAAAAATAATATATCAACAAATAAAATAAGTCTTGGCCATCATAACACCATGTTTTACAAATAATAACTGCCTCAAAATTATTAATAAAATAAGAGGTTGGCCTTTCTAACACCATTAGATCGCATATTTCACAGGCCAAACACACTCAAACATACTCTCTTAAGTTGTTGACTCGTCTTTTTATTTGACATATTTTGTTTTTTGTTCACTATAACAGCACTGTTGTCAGCTTCACAGTATAAGCAATGCTCCAAATATCCACCCGAAGTTATCTACGCACAACTTAGAAAGGTATCTGAGATCCGTTTAGCATTCACTAACTACGCCACTATATGAACACTGGCCGAGTTTTCACTGTGTCAAGCAGTTTTTGGGCCTGTTTGATTAGCACACCAATATTATAAAATTAGTTGGTTAAAAGCTTTATAAATAGTACATTATAGATACATTTTGTTTTGCTGTAAAAAGGTTTATTTTTGGCACAGATAATAGAAAGCCAGATGCAGTCGCCACATTCCTGCCAGTAGGAGGCACTGTGAGACTGTGGTTTGCCTGCATCCAGATGTCTTCCTTCATATCTGAGGAGGATTCAGCGAGGACAAGCTACGTCTCCCGTGTCATCTTTTGTTTTCTTCTATTTCAGCTATACACACAACTGTCCATTGATGCTGCAACCCAGTATCCGTAACATAAAGTCAAATAAGACAAGATCTTAACAGATGGAGATTGATACCAGACATAACACTAAACAGAATAGAAGCAAAAATGTCCTACTACAATTTCTTTTATAAGAATGCACTAGACTTGATATAATACATATGCACACAGGAGAAGCAGTCAAGAGATTACATTTCAAGGTATTTATTATCCTTAACTTAAGTCAGAGCAAATTTTTCAATGGTTTCTATTTCTACAATTAAAAGAAAATACATTTACAAAATAAATTCAGTCACATTATCATGAATGGAAAAAGAATGACTAACTCTTCATCAAACTCATTCAGTACATCAAGAGATTTAGCAGGCACAACTTTACAAGGAAAGTAAACACAAGTTGGAATATCAACTAAATTGAAATAAATGACTCACTCAACAAAGTACAAAGGAAAAACAGGACCTCCTCAAGGAAGCATGACATCATCTGTTTTAATTGAGTTATAACCCCTCATAGGACTAACCGCAGCAGTACTCTCCAATGTACAGACTAACTTTTTGTTGGTTGATCGTGCAATCGCTTTCCACTGCCTCAATAGCAATGTGCCAACGAGGTGGGTGCTGGATGGGAAAACGACAACTGCGTCAGCCTTAAACTAGTAAACTAACTTTGTTGCACCTGGCCCCACTGTATGCCAGCCATAAGATAGGGCCTCTAATCTCATTTGAAGTTCATTCAATTTATATGTTGCAAGGAGCTGAAGGCAGTCTTCCCAAGTTCAGTATTTTCTCGTGGGGTATTGAGAGTTAACCAGTCCTTGATCCGGTCTGACATTCATGTTAAATTTGGGGGGAAAATTATATACAGAGCCAGTTTTTTTATTAGACCTTTATAAACAATAACGATAGAAGATAGTTCTCTTCTTGTTGCTAGTGAGGAGAATCACAGAATATCACCACAGTCAAACAACATGATGGTCAATTGCACAATGGTGTTGAGGTTCTGAGATGTCTGAATAACATTAAAGGTAGGCTGTATTGCATCATCTTCATAAACATGTATGTCTGTGTTGGAATAAAAACATTGTTATTGTAGATTATAAATAATAATAGACCAAGCACATGTTATTTCATATCACTACCATGTTCTTGCTCCTGACTGGATTTTCTTACATGTTTATGAAATATTTGTGTGAACACAGATGTTGCGATTAGTCTGTATGTAAGTTGATAGTTACATAGCAGTAGAATGCCTTTTTTATTAATTGCATTTGTTTCTTAGGTAACAATTATCTAAAATGCTAGAATAAGCATTCTATTAAAAGGCCACCAGGGGGGCGACCGTTTTGGTGTCAAAAGGACTTCCGTCTCTATACAAGTCAATGGAGAATTCACCAACTTTTCACTTGATTTCTAACCTCAGTAAACGTTTTCAAAATGTGTTTATGGTCTCAATTGCTAGTTTAAAGCCTTCTTCAATGCAGTATGATGTTCATTTGTGAAATTATGGCCTCCCTGATTTTATATTTTACGATAAAGCAGGGTATGCATTATGCATTTTCTGATAATGTCACTTTGATTAATGTCAAGTTGTTATAATAAGGACATCCCAAACAATGTCAACTTGTCATTACAAAAACCGAATGAAACTTAATGATAACAGTCATAAAGATTTATGACATTGACATAATGTTTATGACACGTTCATACTTTGTCATGTAACAGTTATGACAGTATCATGTCACTCTTATGATGATACCTTCAAGTAAAGTGTTACCGGTTTGGGTTTATCAACTGTCAAATGAAGTTGTCTGTGTCTGAAAAATATCTTTAAAAAACCCCAAAAAACCAAAACATGTCAAATGAACAGGACGAGTCAACAACTTTATTTACCTCTAGCCGCTGCCACCCGGTGGTGAAGTCTTGAAGAGCAAAGCTCATCTGCAGGTCGCTGAAGTAACGTTCTACCAGCATCTTGATACAGGAGGGCATATGGAAGAACTCCATGGCGTAGCTGAATCTAGTAAACCAGTAACTTTATGCCGGGAAAGCCAGCTATTTTTTTTTCTTCAAAACGTTATAAGGGAATGCCAGCTATGCTAACGCTATGTCACGCGAATTCGCCGCAAAAGTTCAAAATGTTCAACTCAAGCGATGGATGCGATTATCGCGGCATCGCGTGTATTGTGTCACCCGGCGCGAATTCGCATTTATGCATTGACTTTATATGTAATCTCGACGCACGATTGGGCGACATTGCGTTTAGTGTGAACGCCCCTTAAGAGTCAAATGTGCTGAAAAGGCTGTACAGTGATGTATGTTGTTTCATTCCCCTGCAGGTCACCGGGCAACACGGACTTCCCCTATGGGGACCCCTCTTTCATCTACTAGCCCAGCTTGGTAATCTTGGGTCATCACTTCAAGAAGTGGTTCAACTTGGTGAATGTTATCGTGACAGCTGGCAGCAGTATCTTCATCATCACCCAGCCTTTTGTGGAGTCAGGCCTGCTGGAGAAAGTGGGCCTTGAAAATACTATATGCATCCAGCAGGTGTCCACCTTCGAGTCAGACCTCCGTCTCTGGGATGTTGGATAAGGGTCTTCTGCATCCCAGCAGCTCTATATTGGTTTGTTTACCTGGTAAGTTTGTGTATTTTATTAATTTCCACCTTAATTTCCACCTCAATGTAATTCTGTCATTGTAACCTTCAAATGTGATGCATGCTTGTGTTTTTGTGTAACTGAGTATCAACAATCTACTCTTGGGTCAGTGGTCACTCTGATGATGAGTAGCAGAACGCAAAGTCCAACAAAGGGACACAAAAGCATGATTTCCCAATATCCTAATCCCATGTTTTGGATATCTTCATTAGCACGAGAGAGGAACACACACAGAGAGTAGAAATCTTCATTAGCACGAGAGAGGAACACACACAGATAGAGAAAGAGAGAGACCTTAGCATACCTTGTCCTCAAGTTATTCTTTACAGCAGCCTTCAAGTCCCTCACCACGGTGGAGTCTTCGAGGCTGGGTGTCAAGGCCTCCTGCAGCAGGGTGAGAAGTGGGGCGATGATAGACAGAGTTGGTTGCTTGTCCTCCGACATTGCCATTGTAGATTCTTTCACTGGTTTCAAAACCCACACCAAATCTTCAGCAATCGTTACATCCTCCTCTGTTAAGGTGCACTGATCTTTTTCATTCCTGCGCACGTCTTGTGAATATGACGTGCGCAGGAACAGACCCGATCTGTTCCCGGTGCCATCAGGATGAAGCCACCCTTTGTCACATGCTTTGGTCTTGCCCTGCCACGGTTCAATTCTGGACTGCCATTTTTGAGACTTTTACATATATTTGTGAGAAAGAGAAACCACTCGATCCAGCAATCGCAATATTTGGGGTTGCCCCTACAGAAATCTCATTGTCAGTGGCACAGGGCGAAGCAGTGGACTTTTCGTCATTACTAGCACGGAGGCTGTTATTGTTAAAGTGGAAATCCGCTAAACCACCATCACATTCCCAATGGGTACACAATGTTATGTCGTTTCTGAAGTTAGAAAAGCTGAAATATTCATTAAGAGGCTCAACCATAAGGTTTGATAAGGTTTGGCGTCCATTTTTCTATGTTATTTCGAAGAAAAATTCGCTCCTGAACAGCAGACGTAGGTCTCTCTCTCCCCCCCCCCCCCCCCCCCCCCCCCCCCACACACACACTTTGTTATTGTTTTGTATCGTCATTTTTCTTTTTCTTTGCTCTGTTGTAAAGTTATTTTATTTTCATGTCCTATGTTTTCTGATGTGTTGTACAATGTTGTTATTAAAATGAGTGTATGTTACACTGTCTGCGTTTGAAAATTCAATAAAAAGATTGAAATATATATGAACTGGGTGTAGGTAGCAACTTTCCCCGTCATGTATTCAAATCAGTGGAAGTAACGCAACAGACTAACTCTTCATTTGCTTGTGTGTGAAGGGGCTTACTTTGTTAAATGCTTACTCTAATAGGCTCTTTATTCACAAAGCTTTTGTTGCACATAAAGTAACTGTCTGTCCTGTGCTGCGCTACATGTGCAGCACACATGGAGGCCTGAGCCCCCCCCCCCCACACACACACACACACCTCCTTCCCGGTGCTTCTTACAGCAGCGGAGAGGGGACAAATTAGTGCAGCGATAAATGGACAAAACACACTAGAGATTCTCATACTGAGGTGAAATTAAATATGTTAATTTAATGGACCCGGACGTGCCATCCGGTATCTCATCAAATAAAACACGGATCAAATTCCTATTAAGGTGTACAGTTTACTTTTGAACCATCATTTTATTTAATTATATACACAAAGGTGTGTGTATAATGTGTGTACAAGGCGGCTCCTCTAATCTACTAATGAATGCTGACTGTTTTTCAGCAAGTGGTGGAAAGTAACTAAGTACATTAACTCAAGTATTTGTGACGACACCTCTGCTCCAATAGGGGCTCCTGTGTTTTTTGGTTTGGTTGCTGGTTTCTCTTTGTTTTGCAGGGCGGAAGGTCGTCATCTGCCTCATGAACCGGACCCAGTGTGTGTTCTGCATAAAGCCTGGCTCTCACACTACAGCGCGGCTGTTTTGCTTTTTGTTTGCTGATGCACATACACACATCCATTCATGCTTTCACTACTGATTACTGACTTCCACGTTTTTTCCCTTTTTACCTTCATTACTTGTAAATAAACATACTTTACTTCAATGGTAAACCCGTCTGGTCTCCCATATTTGCCGTAGCCTATGAGCCAGGCTGTGACATACTGTACATTTTTGAGGTATTTATACTTATACTATACATGAATATTTCCATTTAATGCATTTGATCCGAAGCACTGGTGGTGGTTCTGACACAAGTGCATAACTTGAAGCCTGACCAGATGGACTCTTGCATGATCTTGCAAATACAACTTTCTTGCAAGGACAAAACAAGACATTTAAAAACTTCTGTTTTGTCTGTGGGAAATTAAAAGACGGACATCCCAACTCTCCCGGAAGTTCCGGGAGTGTCCCGCATATTGAGCGGCTCCCCGACGCTCGCAAATGAGACGTAATCTCCCAGAATCTGGAATAAACGAGCAAGAGCGCGCACTAGAGAGTGACTGGGCGTGTGTATGTGTTTGTGTGACTATAAATGCAGCGCGTGTGAGAGCAAAGCGTCCTTATAGCTCTGTTTTACCGCTTATTAGCACGATCGCACCGCACCCCCCCGGACAGACAACGATCGCATCGCGCACCCCCCCATTATCAGGTTTTATTGAGTCTACTGAGTCCACTCCTTTTAACCATTGCCATAGGACAACTCACCATAGCTATCCATAATAATCAACAGATAGCTGGGGTGTGGAATTAGGTTACCATTATATGCTGACGACATGCTTTTATACCGCTCTACGCCAACCTAAAATTATTGGAACAATTTTGTGGTTACAGACTTAAGGCCCAAATTTAACAATCTATAGTGCATGGCATGAATCACGTTGCGCAAGTGCCTTTGAGGCGTGTACAAATCCACTTTTGCGATATTTTAGCGGCGGAAAAATGGTAAATGCACCAGTGCGCATGGTCCAAAAGGGTTGGACTTAAGCCCCCTCATTAATCATAGGTGTGTTTTGGGCCTAACACGCAGTAAACCAATCAGTGTTATCTCCCATTCCCTTTAATATCCAGGAGCGCTGTCACTTTGGCAAATTGCTATTATAATGGCACATTTGCCAAGGAATGTGTTTCAAGAATAAAACATGACTTACATGCGCTGAAAAGAAAGTTGGCTGATGAGCTGCTAACCCAACATTTAATTCATAAAAAGGAAGAATATAGAGTTATAACTAACCAGTCTGATGAGTGTAGCATGGGTATACCCAGGCTACCAGAATGATGCATTTGACCTAAAAATGTACAACATTTTCTTCCGGGGGAGCATGACCCCAGACCCCCCTAAATGGTTGGTCTAAGGTTCAGCTACTAGTCACTGGATTTGCAATATGGAATTAGAAGTGTGTTGTTCTATTTGTGTGATATAGGATTCTTGAAATTTACTTTTGTCTTATTGACAATATGTTATCATAATAATTAAAATAACTATCATAATATATACAGTTGCAAGAAAAAGTATGTGAACCCTTTGGGATTTCTGCATAAATTGGGCATTAAATGTGTTCTGATCTTCATATAAAGTCACAACAATAGACAAACACAGTCTGCTTAAACTAATACTGCACAAAAAATTATATGTTTTAATTTTTTATTGAACACAACATGTAAACATTCACAGTGCAGGGTGGAAAAGTATGTGAACCCCTAGGCTAATGACTTCTCCAAGAGCTAATTGGAGCCAGGAGTCAGCCAACCTGGAGTCAATCAATGTGATGAGATTGCAGGTGTTGGTTAAAGCTGCCCTGCCCTATAAAAACACACACCAGTTTTGAGTTAGCTGTACTCAAGAAGCATTGCCTGATGTGAACCATGCCTCGCACAAAAGAGCTCTCAGAAGACCTACGAACAAGAATTGACTTAAATGAAGCTGGAAAGGGTCACAAAAGTATCTCTAAAAGCCTTGATGTTCATGTGTCTACAGTAAGACAGATTGTCTACAAATGGAGAAAATTCAGCACTGTTGCTACTCTCCCTAAGCGTGGTCGTCCTGTAAAGATGACCGCAAGAGCACAGCACAGAATGCTCAATGAGGTGAAAAAGAATCCTAGCGTGTCACAAAAATCTCTGGCACATGCTAATATTTTTGTTGACAAATCTACAATAAGTAAAACATTAAACAAGAATGGAGTTCATGGGAGGACACCATGGAAGAAGCCACTGCTGTCACAGAAAAACATTGCTGCACGTTTGAAGTTTGCAAAGGAGCACCTGGATGTTCCACAGCAATACTGGCAAAATATTCTGTGGACAGATGAAACCAAAATTGAGTTGTTTGGAAGGAACACACAACGCTATGTGTGGAGAAAAAAAGGCACAGCACACCAACATCAAAACCTCATCCCAACTGTGAAATATGGTGGAGGGGGCATCATGGTTTGGGGCTGCTTTGCTGCCTCAGGGTCTGGACGGATTGCTGTCAGACGGAAAAAGGAATTCCCAATTGTATCAAGACATTTTGCAGGAAAACTTAAGACCATCTGTCTGCCAACTGAAGTTTAACAGAGGATGGGTGATGCAACAGGACAACGACCCAAAGCATAAAAGTAAATCAACAACAGAATGGCTTAAACAGAAGAAAATACGCCTTCTGGAGTGGCCCAGTCAGAGTCCTGACCTCAACCCGATTGAGATGCTGTGGCATGACCTCAAGAGAGCAATTTACACCAGACATCCCAAGAATATTGCTGAACTGAAATAGTTTTGGTCTGATCTGCAGCTACAGGAAACGTTTGGTTGAGGTTATTGCTGCCAAAGGAGGGTCAACCAGTTATTAAATCCAAAGGTTCACATACTTTTTCCACCCTGCACTGTGAATGTTTACATGTTGTGTTCAATAAAAAAATGAAAACATATAATTTTTTGTGCAGTATAAGTTTAAGCAGACTTTGTTTGTCTATTGTTGTGACTTAGATGAAGATCAGAACACATTTTATGCCCAATTTATGCAGAAATAATAAGTAATCCCAAAGGGTTCATACTTTGTCTTGCAACTGTATATGACATAGAGTGTGTTGCAGTGAGTGAGAGCCCCCCCCTCATCCCCCATGCTACACATCATTTTCAGTCCTTACCCGTTTGCATCCCTGGGTTTTAATTTCCCCACAGTCAAAAGGGAAGTTTTTAAATGTCTGGATCACAGCATCACTATACCACGCAAGGGTCCATCTGGTCAGGCATCAAGTTATGCCCTTCTGTCAGAATTTGGTCTGGTGCTTTGGACCAAATGCATCAAATGGGAAATATTCAAGTACAAGTACAAAATTATGCTTAAGTACAGAACTTGAGTAAATGTACTCAGTTACTTTCCACCAGTGATCATTGGTAGACTTGTCTGTCAGCAAACATCCAGGCAGAGGAGCCGCCTTATACACACATTATTAGCTCACTTTTGTGTAAATACTGAGATAAAATGGTGGTTAAAAACGAAACCGTACATGCCTTAATAAAAACATGATCCGTGTTTATTTTTGATGAGATGCTTGATGGCACATCCGAGTCCCTTAAAATAACATGTTTGATTTAAGCTCAGTATGAGTCTCTACTGTGTTTTGCTGCCTGTGCTACTTCGTCCCATTTGTGCAATTACAAGCTTTGTGAGTAAAAAGCTAATTAGAGGAAGCTTTTTAAAAATAAGCTGCTTCACACACAAATGAATGAAGAGCTGAGTCTGTTGCGTTAGCTCCACTGATTTGAATTCATGACAGGGAAGTCACTGCCGACACCCAGTTCATAATGATCATTCTGTTTGATCATACTGCAAATGCAAGGGCTTTCATGAGTAGGCTATAGGCTCAATCACCATTGTATTACCCCAGATAGTGAGATAGAAAATCCAAACTCTGGAACCAGCTGCCTGTGCATGTCAGACTGTCCCCCTTTTTAAATTTCGTCTTAAAACACATTTTTATTCTTTGGCTTTTAACTCAGTATGAGAGTTGTCATTTCTGTACACACTCACGCTCCAATCATGGTCCGGTTCGCTGTGGAGCACAAGTGATCTGTCTACTTTGCACCCACCACTAAAGCCCCTTGTGCATATGATGACACAATTTCCTCATTCAAAATGTGGTTGATTAATGCATGCCTCGTGACAAACAAGGCCCACGTACTTAACAGTTTGTTTATAAGGGAAACAATTGTCTTTGCTATTTCTAACTGAAACCTGGCAAAGAAATATGTAGGTTTTTCATTGAACTGTGCCCTATGGACCTTTCATACGTTGGGGCATTTATCAGGCCGTGGTGGAGGTCTGGCAGTGGTCTGGACATATTGTTTTTCTTGCCAGTTCGTGAGCATAGATAATTTTGCATATTCTGAATTACAATTGACTAAGGTTGGATAGCCATTTTGTTGTGCTTTATTTATTGATCTCCCTCTCTAGTAGGTCAGTTTTTATCCTATTTTACCGACTAACTTACTTCTATTATCAAACTGGACAAAGTGTTATTACTTGGTGATTTTTACCTGCATGTCAATGATGCATCTGATCATGCTGCCACTGAATTTAGTTATATTTCTAAATCTTTTCATTTGCACTTGCATGGGTGGTCACATGTTGGACCTTATTTTTACTCTGAGGATAGATATTGATTCTATCCATGTTGAGGACCTCCTGATCAGTGTCCATAAATGCATTTTCTTTGATCTCTTAATACATGGTGTCTCTGTGTCCACAAAGAACACTGCATTCCTGCATAATTACTCAAAGTACAGTTGACCAGTTCTCAGCGCTGTTTTTGTCTTGTCACTTCCTGATATTTTGATTTCAGACAGTTAACTTCCTGCCCTTGTGAGTTTCCCGCCTTTGTGATTGGCTTCACTGCCCCTGATTGTGTACACCTGTGCCTTGTTAATCACTCACCCCTAGAGTATTATAGTCTGTGTCATTTCCTTTGTTTGTTGACGGATTGTTGTAGTCTCCTTCTGTCTCGCATTCCAGCCTTTTTTCCTTCATGTTAGCCTCAGTGTGTTTTTATGAACCTTGCCCATTTTCGGACCCTGCCTGTTGCCTCAGCCCTCTCTGGATTTGTTTGCTCTGTCTGTCTGCCTGGCTGTTATTTACGTGTTTTTGATTAAAGGACTAAGTTTTGCAAATCAATCTATTTTTTGAGTCCAACCATGTTCCAGTCATTGCGGTACAGGCTAGCCACAATGGACTGACGGAGCTGACGCCGACCCCATGCACACTACTCTTTGTGCCCAGGGCCGTCGATCCACCACCATGAGGAACAGCTAAATGCTGTGTGTTCTGGGGTGAGGCAACTCACGGAGTGAGCGTTGGAGCTCTATTTATGTCTTGCTACATCTACATCTGTGAAAGCCGGTGTCAGACCAAGAACTGGCTGCTAAGTCCATGCCTAAGCAAGCAGGCTTCAGTTGCTTCTGTTTTGAGTGTAATTGGAGCAGGAGATGGCCTGAATTTCCTTAGGAATCAAAGTATTTATCTATCTGGATCCTCCACATCCGATGCAACCCTGTGTATAATAGTCTGCATCTGCATCTTATCTACAGTAACTGCTACAGTCGCTAACTTAACACTGTGCAGTTTATCAACTTTTGCTGGGTTTGGAGACACAGCTTAGATATTGTCATTTGCTGGTTGTAGAAGCTTTGCATAAAAGGCTAGCAGCTGTCCGTGCTAGGGCTCTGAAACTTTCCAATGTCCCAAAAGTGAACTTTTGTTCCATTCCGCAATGTAGTATTAAGTATTAAGAAGCAAATTATGGAAAGTGCAAGTACATCTTGTACTTGAGTCCTTTAATAAATGTGGTAGCTGGAATTATTGACATTGCCCTTGGCATTGGGCGTTTTGTCAGGCAAGTAAAGAAAGGTGTGTGAGGGAGGGATGACAGAGGAAGGGTATTTATGCCAGAGCAGATCTGATGATATGAACATACTGCGCAGTGATGGCTCTCTACAAAGTGATCTGTGTGGCAGCTCTGCTGACTCTACTGGCAGCAGGTAAGGGTAATACTGCAAATCCAAGTGCTTTCTTCAGTGGGCGATAGGCTCAATCACCATTGTGTTGCCTCATTTGGTGACAGACAGTGACCGAATAGACATTCTCAATGAAAAGATTTTTTAGATTGACACTTTAAGTGAGTTTATTCTGATCACCACAAATGTCCACCCTTGGACATGTTTCAATAAATCATATAATGTATCATTGAATATTAATGCTGCATTGTTATTTCAAGATCTGTTTTTCAGAGTCTCACTCTGAAGCAAATGGTAAGTCAAAGTTTTCACTTGACTTCTCTTCCCCTTTTAAGCTATGACATTTTAAACATGTAAAAATGTTGTTAATTGTCTTTGGTATTTGCTGTCAGATAAACTTTTAAATACATTTTTGCACAGGAGGACTGTCAATTTTGTCCCCCATTACCTACATTGTAAGTGCACCCATCTGTTAAGAGATCAAATAGTGGGTTCAGGCATGGCCAGCTAACTCCACAGTACCCCCCAAACTTGGTTTGATATTCATCATTGTTCTCTTAATTTCTGATATAATACCTTCTTTTGTCCAATAAGAAATCAGCCATTTCGGATTTCTTGCATCAATAATCATTTTATGAACATGTTTGATGTCTTAAACAGAACACTGAACCCATGTTTGATTTACTGCTCTAATTTTGCACCATTTTTTCCAAGCATTGTAGTCAAAAAAAAGAAGTGGTAAGACTTTGATGATGCTAAATAGTGTGATGATACACTCAGCTCACGAGAACTAGACGACACAAGATTTTAACACTGTTTTAAAGAATATTTCAATGACGAAATATATGACTGGAAAAATAGTCTTGTACTTGACTGAAAGTCACAAAATGTAAAACAAAGCAGGTGCTCCAGAATCCAATTATTACAAATTATAACATTACTAATAAAAAACACAGAAATAAAACTAAATTGCAAGTCCTATAGCACACAAATACACATTTAGAAAATACTTTAAATACAATAAATTGTTTTAATTTGGTAGTGTGAGTAATTTTTACTTTTGCATCAGTAGGCTAACATACAAAATTAGGTGCACCTTGAGTAGAGAGACCTGAGGTCAACCTACCTCTCCTACTACTGACTGAGATCTTCTCAGCAGGAAGAAGCTGCTAGTTCACAAACTTGAATGAGGGTGGCCACTCAACAAGGTTGATTGACCCACACAGTGACATTATAAAAAGAAGAGGTGATGTGTAAATGAGCGGTAAAAAACAGATCGTCTTTTTTTTATGTGTCCTCTGGCATGATGCTTATATCTAAATCCGCCACTGATGCTGGCTGCAGCTGGATACTATTTCATGAGACAGCTTTTCACCTCGATGAGAAATATCGTCACATTTTAATATCGTGAGATCTCGTCATCAGTATATTAATGTGTGTGAATGGGTGAATGTGACTTCTAAGTGTTTTGAGTGGTAGACGGACTAGAAAACTTCATACAAGTACAGTCAATTTACCAATACACTGGCCAAACAATAACCAAAGAAAATTAGCTCTGCCATGACAACAATTGACTAATTCACATTTAAAATTTGACAGCATCCAGAAGACCCAGGACCCTAACACACTGTGTCTGTATCTTTTCCCCTTCTTTTATACATTCTTCACACTGAACCCAATGCCAGAGGACAAGACCCCTGACATCACCTCAAACAGAACATTAAGACAGAAGAGATCTTCCAGCATCCCGGGAGCTACCTCCAACCTGAAATGGGTGTATAGGCGTTCCGGTCATCATGTCCCTGACGGATCTGTGTTATATCACAACCCCTATGAGAATCGTTATGACTACATCTGCAGATGCGGTTGCTCAGCTGGTTTCAACACCAGAGGAAGTAATACGTGCAACTATGCCTATGGTGACTCAGAACGTAAATGCACCTCCTTTAATGTCCTGGTGAACAAAGACAACTTTGAGTATTTGGATTGGAGGGATGGCTCTTATGGTTCTGTGCCTACAAATTCAATCAAGACCTGCTCCAACGGTGACACATATATTGGGAAGAACAAGTATGGTCTTGGAAAGGTGTCTGTTAAACACAAGGCCTTCTTCCTTCCCTGGAGAGGTTCTGAGTATTGGTACAAGTATTACCAGGTCCTGACCTTTTCCAAAAAAGTTGCAAAAGTGCAAATGTCTGATGTCAAGTACAAGGTAAATGAAGCTAAAAAATTTAGTTATCCCCCAGAGGTCATGACCAAGGCTACCACCATCAACCATCAGTGCAGAACAGTTAAAAAAATACCTCATCTCTATAAAGAGTATGAGGAAGAGAAAAGGTGGGACAGTAGCACTGAAATATCAGTAGGTGTGACAGCTTCCTTTGAAGCCAAAATCCCATTTGTTGGCACGACAGGTATTGAGATGAGTGCTTCGACAACAAAGTCATTCTCCAAAGGGAACTCCATAACGGTAAAGAAAAGCCTCGGTCTTGATGTGCAGGTTTGGGTCCCACCAAACCACACCTGCAGTGTCAGAATTATGGGACATAAGTACAAGACGGTAATCCCTTACACAGCACTCCTCACCCGCACATACCCCAGCGGGTCAAAAAGATCAACAACCATCTCTGGGGTATTCAATGGTGTCAATGTTGTTGATTTCGTAACTCATGTAGATCGCTGTATTCCTATACCCAATGTCAAGCCATGCCCTTTAAAGAAAAACTAACGGTAATTTAGATTCCCCTTCCCCGTGCCCCCTCATTAAAAGCCCACTCTGTTCTGATTCAAGTGTTTTCTCCTGTACTTCTTGTATTGTAACTCTGTTCTTCTCAATCAAGCTTTAATAAATGTTCTTGCATCATACATCCTGGTCTCCTGACAAGTTTTTCACTATGGGTTAACCAGCTCTCCATTAATAATTTCCCAGTCTTCATTTTGAGAGACTATGGTGGTATTCAGTCTGACCCACTAGGGGTGTCTGGAGGCATGCGCCCCTGGAAGACACTTATGTACATTTTTCAGTCAAATGCATCTTTCTGGTGCACTCTGAGAGCAAAATTAAGAGGTTATACACACGTGGACAAAATTGTTGGTACCCCTCTGTTAATGAAAGAAAAACCCACAATGGTCACTGAAATAACTTGAAACTGACAAAAGTAATAATAAATAAAAATTTACTGAAAATTAACCAATGAAAATCAGACATTGCTTTTGAATTGTGATTGAACAGAATAATTTTAAAAAACAAACTAATTAAACAGGCCTGGACAAAAATGATGGTACCCTTTACTTAGTATTTTGTTGTACAACCTTTTGAGGCAATCACTGCAATCAAACGATTTCTGTAACTGTCAATGAGACTTCTGCACATGTCAACAGGTATTTAGGCCCACTCCTCATGAGCAAACTGATCCATTCTCAGGTTTGAATGGTGCCTTCTCCAGACGGCATGTTTCAGCTCCTTCCACAGATGTGGGACCGAGGATTTAGATCCGGGCTCATAGAAGGCCACTTCAGAATAGTCCAATGTCTTGCTCTTAGCCATTCTTGGGTGTTTTTAGCTGTGTGTTTTGGGTCATTATCCTGTTGGAAGACCCATGACCTGCGACTGAGACCAAGCTTTCTGACACTAGGCAGCACATTTCCCTCCAGAATGCCTTGATAGTCTTGAGATTTCATTGTACCCTGCACAGATTCAAGACACCCTGTGCCAGATGCAGCAAAGCAGCCCCAGAACATAACCGAGCCTCCTCCATGTTTCAAAGTAGGGACAGTGTTCTTTTCTTGGTATGCTTCATTTTTGCGTCTGTGAACATAGAGCTGATGTGCCTTGCCAAAAAGCTCCAGTTTTGTCTCATCTGTCCAAAGGACATTCTCCCAGAAGCTTTGTGGCTTGTCAATATGCATTGTGGCAAATTCCAGTCTCGCTTTTTTATGATTTGGTTTCAACGGTGGTGTCCTCCTTGGTCGTCTCCCATGAAGTCCACTTTGGCTCAAACAATGATGGATGGTGCGATCTGACACTGATGTACCTTGACCTTGGAGTTCACCTTTAATTTCTTTGGAGGTTGTTCTGGGCTCTTTGGTTACCATTCGTATTATCCGTCTCTTCAATTTGTCATCAATTTTCCTCCTGAGGCCACGTCCAGGGAGGTTGGCTATAGTCCTGTGGACCTTACATTTCTGAATAATATCTGCAACTGTTGTCACAGGAACATCAAGCTGCTTGGAGATGGTCTTATAGCCTTTACCTTTAACATGCTTGTCTATAATTTTTATTTCCAATCTCCTGAGACAACTGTGTCCTTCGCTTTCCTTGGTCCATGTTCAGTGTGGTACACACCATGTCACCAAACAGCACAGTGACTACTTGAAACCCTTTAAATAGGCAGACTGACTGATTACAAGTTTTAAGACACCTGTAATGCTAATTAGAGGGCACACCTTAGTTTAACATTTCCCTATGGTCAAATTATTTTCAATCTTTTCTAGGGGTACTATCATTTTTGTCCAGGCCTGTTTAATTAGTTTGTTTTTTTTAATTATTCTGTTGAACCACAATTCAAAAGCAATGTCTGATTTTCCTTGGTTAATTTTCAGTAAATTTTTATTTATTATTACTTTTGTCAGTTTCAAGTTATTTCAGTGACCATTGTGGGTTTTTCTTTCATTAACAGAGGGGTACCAACAATTTTGTCCACGTGTGTATCTATTATAAAAGCTGCAGAGTTGAGTGGAGGTGTGTGGGTAAGTTTTTTTAGGCTGTAACCGTTGTGAAACAATCAGAAAATAACATTTTATTGATCTGATTCACCGGCTTTCTCAGTCACACAACAGTGTCCTGTAGTTGCTTAATGTGGCGGAGAAACTCTGGCATAAAGTAGAAGTATTTCTGCCTTGAAGAGACTCTCCTGAGAGCAGAGGAGAGCAACACAACATGAAATGACAGCTAACTGCAGCAGAGGCTAAGATGCTGAGCCTTCTGTGCAGCAGAGACAGACAGCGGTGGAGAGTTGTCAAAAACGTAATTCTATTTAACATTGTAATCCACTTGAAAGAAGATGAACGTCTTGTCCTATATCCCGTTTTAAGATACAGAAGATATATATGTCTTAAAAACTCAATTTACCGCTCAGCCCTATAACAACGTAACATTTTGGAGAGTGTACAGACTATGGTGGTCTGCCACATTCTATATAATTAATAAGTAACGCTGCCTATTAAAGCATTTTGACTTTTCTTTCATTTTTTAAGATAATTGTTATCTAAGAAACAAATGCAATTATTACAAAAGTAATTGTACTGCTACATAACACATTAACCTTTATACAAACTATTTGCAACATCTGTGTTACAATTTCACACATTTTTGTAGGAACATCCAGTTAGGAGTGGTATGAAACTATTCAAATGGAGCTTGGGAAGGACTCCGGAAAAGTGCTCCAGACTGCAAAATAAAATAAAATAATAAATAGGCTGGCTGACTATGCACTTTAAACTTTTAACCAGAGAGAACACTGACACACACTGTTTTTATCTTCACAACATGTCTAACATGGGATAAAGACAAATTTAGCGTGTAGCACATGAGAAGATGAAATGGCGACCAGCGCATACACAGAGAAAATGTGTTAAGCTAGCTTGATCTCTCACAAAGTCTCTCACATTTCACTTTACAATTACATAAAACTACACAGTCACAAACAATATTATAATGATTTAAAAAAAAAAAATCTTAAATCAACATTCAAATTTAAGAATCTCACCTTTATTACATACCTCTCGCGGTCAAGTTCAGCACAGACTGATGAGAGACAGGAACTAACGCAATATATTCCGTTAGCCTTCACAATAAAAGCTCAAAATTGCAAAAATAATTAAATAAATAAATAAAGGCACAAAAATAGAGACTAATACTCCCAATACCAAGAAGAGTAAAATGAAAACAATAACACCGGTGAGGGATATTGGGGAAATTAACCCTAATGAGGAAGTGGGGGAGAGGGTTTCTATCTCCTTGAGGGCTTTTGCAGGGGAGGATGCCCACATACTAGAGCAGGCTAATGACTGATGAATCTCACCTGTGTCAGGGGTTAGGAGGATCTCAAGGTAATAAAAGTGTGGTTTAAACAGCTGAACGTTGCTTGAGGGATACTGAACTTTTAGGCTACGTTCACACCGCAGGCCTTAAAGCTCAATTCCGATTTATTGCTCAAATCCGATTTTTTGTTTGGCTGTTCATATTACACTTTTAAATGTGGCCTCCTGTAGTGACCCCCATGCTCAGTTGATCATTAATGACGTCACACACAGAACAGTGTTTACGGAAGCGAACATGGCAACAGCAACAGCCGGTGAAGTTACTGGTAGTCTCATTTATGGTCTAATGTTAAAAACAGTGTGTGGCGGCCGCCGGCACATTTGTGAGCGGGTGATGTTAAAAAGGAGGCAGAGGAGAACGAAAATTAATACTTTAGTGATGTCTTTATGTGGAGCATTAGCTGTGTGTTGCTCCAGAATAACGTCAAAGTCGCATTAAATGCGACCTGACTGTTCAGATTGCGGTCGCATTAAAAAAAGTCAGATTCAGTACCACATTTGAAAGTGGCCTGAATCGGATTTGTGTATCAGAACTTAGTTTTTTCTTCTTTCCTCTCCCATTAATCATCTCACCACCCCTCACATTTATCTGCTGACCCTTTGGAGGGGCCCCACCCCTAGGTTGGGAACCACTGGACTAAACTAGCTAACTGTATATAAAGTAGTGTAAACTAGCTCCACCTCCAGCAGCTACAACAGTAACATGCTGCTCTAACACTGATGCTTCACTATTAATAATCTAATGATGTCATAATAATAATATATCAGTCAGAGGACCAAACCACTACTTTTACTGTAATACTGCATACTACATCACTATAATACTGCAGTACTTTTACTGTAATACTGCATACTACATCACTATAATACTGCAGTACTTTTACTGTAATACTGCATACTACATCACTCATTATACTGCAGTACTTTTACTGTAATACTGCATACTACATCACTCATAATACTGCAGTACTTTTACTGTAATACTGCATACTACATCACTATAATACTGCAGTACTTTTACTGTAATACTGCATACTACATCACTCATTATACTGCAGTACTTTTACTGTAATACTGCATACTACATCACTCATAATACTGCAGTACTTTTACTGTAATACTGCATACTACATCACTATAATACTGCAGTACTTTTACTGTAATACTGCATACTACATCGCTCATAATACTGCAGTACTTTACTGTAATACTGCATACTACATCACTCATAATACTACATACTACATCACTCATAATACTGCAGTACTTTACTGTAATACTGCATACTACATCACTCATAATATTTGTTCTTTTATTGTAGTAGGATTTTTAATGCAGGACTTTTACTTGTAATAGAGTATTTTACATTGTTTTTATTGATACTTTTACTTAAGTAAATGATCTGAGTCCCTCTTCCACCACTGCCCAAAGGTAGAGTAATGGTGCATAATGTTCACTATGACATGACATTACAAGTAAGAACCTGCAGCGACTTCAAAAGTCCAGCAGAGGGAGCTGCATGTCAACATCATAGCCTTTGCTTTACTGCGTCTTGGGTGTTTGAATCTGATCGATGGGTGTTCAGTGCTTGACGGGGTAATCTGTTGAAATCAACAAAAGAAATTAAATATGAACAGCATGAGGCAGGTCATGTGTTACATATGAACAGATGAAATAAAATGTATGTTCTGAAGGTGAAAGAAATCGCTCAATAGCAGCATTGCTGTAAAACCTGTAGAGAGAAGTTTCAGTGCAACTTCCCTGAGATGACGGTTTAAAACTGGTTTGCTTGAAAAGCCAAGATATGATATCAAGTTCCAGTAACTTGATGCTCATTCTACAGGTAAATGAAAAGGTTTTGGTTCTTGATAACTGGTTAGTCCATTAGAAACAATTGACCAGCTGGGATTAAAACTTAATGCCATTAATTAGAAATTACTCTATTGTGTACTTAAAGGCTGGTGATCACATGTGGTTAAATTTGTCTGATTGTATGTTATAGGTTTGCTTTTTACTGAATTACTACTGGAAGGTATGTGACTGAGGGTGTACTCTCAGGTCAGTGGTGGGGACATACAGATGCTGACATGAACAATATTAATCTTATCTGGCTCTTATGGTTGCTTTTAATGGGTTAATATGCCAAACCTTTGCAGGCAGCAACTAATACCAGCTGTTACTAATTAACATTCATTTCATGAGTAACTTGATGACAAGCCAAAACTTTACTTTGCTGTTGTTGGGTCTGTGTGCTTTCTACAAGCTGGTCTACTCAGTCAACAAGTGTTTGTGAGGGGAGAAACTGCACTTTCTAACACCACTGCACATTACAAACACATACATAAACAGTGTTTATGTAGTTCCCACACCACTCCACATCAACAGAGTGAGGAGTTTTCTCTAGTGAAATGTTTGCAGATGAAATTAAATAAAATTATCTACCCTGATCACATTATGCCAATTTTAGTAGTCACATTCTCCAAGTTAAACATGACTATAATTTATCAACTGAATTATTTTGAACTAAGCCCTCTGGTGTTTCGACCAGGAGTTTTTTATTTAAATGTTTTGATTCATTATAATGAAATGTAGGTCAGTGTAAATATCAGATCAGACCTGGTGTCGGCAGAAACACTTTATTAAAGAACTCTGATCTGGATCGGCGCCAGAAAAACCTGATTTGGATGTCTCCAGTGATAACCATGATATGTCTCACCATCAAAAGAACAACACCAGTGTTTTTAGTGTGTTATATTTACAGTATTAATACAAATTATGACATGAATAATGTTATTCGAGAATTATTGAATTTACAGTACAGCAGGGTGCAGTGTTTGAAACCCTAACCCTTGCCTTAAATAACACCATAAAAGTTACAAACGACAGTGGTAAAACAGTTCAAACTGATTTTAAGAAGAAAAACACAACAGCAACAGTTTGTAGATGTTTTCTCATGAAACATTTCTAGTTTTTGTAAGACTGTCATTGCCGTGTAAAGCATTTATGGAATGTTTATGGAAGAAAAGTGCTGTTTTCATAAATAGTCCACAGATATATGATAACTTGATAGAACTGATGGATGGATGTTATAAATGACTTTACCAATCATTCTGTCCCAAGTGAAGTCAAAACTTGACATCCTAGGACCCTCAAATATGTTGAAACCTTGAGTTTCACTTGTGTCACGCTACCTGTACATTTTAGTCACGATGACATGGCAATATCATGGAAAAGGTGTGTCTGTGTTTTGGAAACACAATAAGTCATTAACCAGTTGTGCCCGAGAATAGTGCTGTGTGGTCCGTTCACTGAGTGATATTCTTTAAAGTAAAGAAGAATGGTTGGTTTGTGAAAAAATGGCTGCTCTGGTTTCACTGTCACTTCTTGCCAGATTTGTCATTGAGGTGGTTCAGATATTGTGATGTAAGGGGTTTAGCTGTGGATTCTGAAGAAGGAACCCTTAATCTGGTTCCTGACGTTCTGGTCAATGAAACTGAGCCAGTGTCTCAGTCCATCTTCAAAAAGGTGAAACTTCAACATTGGAAGTTGTTATGAACGTGCGTGAACATGAAGTGTGCTCATTACTTATCACATGGTTGTGATAAATTACAAAACTCTCTGACATCTGTCATGCTCTCAGGACAACAAACATGCTGTTCTTATTCCCAAGATGTTGGAGGAAATCCATGAAGCCATTGTTAAGCTGTGTACCGACTAAAGTAGACAAAGGAATGAATGGAAACATGCATCACCATGACAGCTGATGGTGGACATACTCAAAAAAAGGATTGTGTTGCGATCTGTCGGACGTGGCTCCAAGAGTTGTCTCACTTTCTGTGAACGGGAATCAATCAATCAATCAAATTTTATTTGTATGGCACTATTCACACAGGGTAATGTAACACAAAGTGCTTTACACATTAAAAAACAGGAAAGGGGGAAACATTTAGTTGCTGTGATCTGTTTATTAAAAGAGAATAAAAACATTTAACTTGGATAAATAAAACCCGAAATGATCTCCACAGACAGGAAGCAAATGTTTTTAGTTATTTGGGGAAACCAACCAATTAAGTTTTTTATATTAATAAATAATTAGATGAGTAATAAATCACTGACAAAGATAATATGCTTTTAGCAGGAGTATTTTGACTTTCTAACTCACACCAATAACAACACCAACAACTTGTAACCTGTAATAATACTCCTGAGAACCTTTTTATTATCACTGAGTCATCTGTAAGCGCATTACATGCCGCACATTCTTGTTCTCACCTTTATGTCAAATATTGTAAAGGTGATTGCTTCTGTCAGCGGTCTACAAATCGTCACCTAATTGACGCTCTCTCCTTCCTGCTCTGCTGTTAGGAGGTTGTAGAGGAGAGCGCAGAGGGAAGTTTGAGTGACACAGCTTCAGGGGCCGAGGTGGTGACCAGATACGGCTCTGGCAAGATGGATGGAAGGTCAGATACTGTCAAACTGGTGAAAAGATGAAGATGAAGAAAACATGTTTGTGTCCATGGCTGAAACTGGACTGGATTTAGTTTTTAGACATGAAGCGTTCATTCACAGTTTTTCCCACATGAGACTAAATCAAACAGGAGTGCAAAGTTTACAGATGGCAGAACTGCATCAGTGTCAGTGACACATAAATACACAGTCACAGATCCAACTCAGATTCTATGTAAAATTTGTGAAAGAACCAAAACATCCTGCACACTGTTCACACACCTACTCAAAAACACACCAGTCAGAGGTTAATGTCATATGGATGTTTACCCCCTGAGCTATGTAAATATACAGTACAGGTGTTTGTAAGAATGGTCTGATGGCTCAAACTTAGTTAATGAGGTGAGTTCAAGTGTTTGACGGTTTGTGGGATTTTTTAGTTCTTTGACACTCAGGGTTCCTCATCCAAAACCTGCCATCGGCCAGGTTTACATCCACATTTTAACCCAACTTCCAGAAAATTGGCAAATTTGAATTGGTCCACTTTATTGATCCAAGTGTTAGGAATTCCTTCATCATTATAAACAGAAATTAACACTGATTCTCCTGTTGGTGCCATTAAACCATTGCAGAAGAAGAAACACAAGGAGATGACATAATTTAAAGAGCGACAGATAAAGCTCAAACAATGGAAGACGTGACAGACATATGAAGCTTAGCGAAAGTTCAGTCAGAAGACTCTAAAAACATACAGGCATAACTGGTATCTTCTGCCTTCTCCAAGCATGCTCATCTATTACCTAGATTTCTATGTCTAGGGCGTTATCTCAATTGTTGCCAGTCACCTGTCAATCTCAGCAACCAATAGCAAAACGCCACACTTCAGCCTTAGCCTATCATCCTGTAGCGGTCCGTTTAAATGTGCCTCTCTCCCTTTGCTTCAGTCCTGTCATACAGCTGTTCCTGCGCCCCACAACTTCCCCCTCTCCACCATTCTCTACAGGATCTGCAGTTTATCCCCATCTGTCATCTTCTCTTCAGTCTCATCAGCAATCACCATCACCAGTACCTGGAATTCATGGGGGATCTACATATATATGCAGCCGTTCAGAGATGATTCCTCATTGAGTTCAAGCGCCAAAGACTTTGTCATTACTAAGATTTTGTTCATTACATATTTACAATAAATATCTTTCTATTCACTCTTTCCTGATTGAAATGACATTTCTGTTAGTTTCATGTTAGGAAAGTTACAATCTCCTCATCGGACCACACAGATATGATGATTCATGTACGTCATCATTTATTCACTCAGTCTGTTTACATTTGCTTTTTTGTCCACACAGCTACTTTTACACCTCAGACAACAGGACACATCACTGTATGTGTGTGTATGGAGCAGCTACTGCAAACGTACAATCGCTCCACCCTATAGCCTTCAAGGGACAGAATCGGGTCTTAGATTTCTGACTTTCTGTATTTCCTTCAGACTTTTGGGCTCAAATATTTTGATGTCATAGACAATGTTGCAATGTAATTAAAATACATCATTATTATCCCACTGATGTTTGCATCACTGGAACATATCACAGTGAAACTTTCAAAACTGTCCAACTGATCGAAGCATGAGTGATGTTTGAAGCTTTATGATGTCATCAGTCACATGATTGTCTTCATTTGACACAAACTCCGACACATCGTGTTAAAACTGTGCGCTTCCCATGAGTGAAGCAGGCTTCAGAGTGTTGCAACCATCCAACCAGCACTCACAGATTATCGACATAAGATGAAACTGTGAAGACTTTGTGTGTCTTTAATGACCAGAATGTTTTCACAGGGTTGGTTTTGTATGATAATATGTTCTTTCTGTAACAGTTTTTCAATTCAGGCCTTTTTCTTTTCTTTTCTTTTTCTTTTTCCATTATGTCCCATGAGTCGTTTGTTATGTGGACTCCGTACATCAGTAAATAATGTGTGTAAAACGCTCCCTGTAGGAAAACACACACCTGTTGCTACACCTGCAGCTCTTTTGTTGCTCATGAGGTAATCAGTGTGTTGTTATTTGCAGGGGGGACCGCAGACAGGAGCGGCGGGGTCGTCCCTATTAAGTCCCTATTAAGGTACACATACGTCCTCTGACGTATGTGTACCTCTGTCCACACGGGGTCCAGCCCCCACCTTTACCTTTTATATAACTCTGTTAGAGCTCACTTTCATCCTCTTGGTTGACTGTGTAAAAAAATGTGACTCTCCCTGTTCTTTGTCTTTGTTGTTGTTCATGTGACTCACTTTATTTATGTCTATAAAGACTCTTTATTCTGCTCAGTGGAGCCTCATTTATAAAGACAACCTCAAGGCCAAATTCCTACAAACTTTAAGCCCAAGACTTTTTAAACCCTCCTGTTGTCTTCCTGTTGATCGTGTCCTTGTTTGGTTTGACCAATTTTTTAGCCAACTTGATTTCAACTTATTCCCACATGCTTTACACATATTTATTTGGACATTAATGTCAATAGGCCTCATTTAAATGACAGTATACCTCATTACTGAGTTAACACCTGGTCAAAACTGACCCGAAGACAACAAGGAGGGTTAAAAAGTTCAGTTTAACTTTATTATTATGTGTCTATTATTCTAACTATATTATTATATTATCTAACCACCAGATCTGATTGATATTTAATGGAAAGGACAGCTCTTCATGTAGTGTTTGGTTTGGATTCACTAACTGTGACATTGCACAACATTCATGATTGTGTCATGAACTGTCTCTTATATCCTGTAACTATCTTTGTGCTTTGTGTGTATTATGTTTCAGCTCCGACCTGCTGTACTTAGTGTAGAGCTCATAGTTTAACAGTGTATGGATAATTATGAGTGACATTTTAAGTGCTTTTATCTTTGTTTGTCACTCAAACTTTTGACAACCTGGAGATTTAAAAACCTGTTTGATTGTTTTTACCATTAGACTTTGTAAATGTGTAGCTTCCAGTAAGGCCACATTAGATTAGCGAGTAAACTGTTAACGTCAGTGATAGTATCGATGGTCAAAGTTCAGTAAAAGTCACGTGCTCTCAATCAGATATTAGTTTAACTGATATGAAAGCTCTTTTTTTTAGAGCTGCAGTGAATAGTTGATTGATTAGTTGCCAACTATTAAATTAATCACCAACTATTTTGATAAGAAAGATATTGTTATGAGTCATTTTTATTCCACCTTCTTAAATGTGGATATTTCCTGGTTTCCTCTGTGACAGAAAACTGAATATCTGTGTTGTGAACAAAGCAAAACCTTTGGAGGACGTCATCTTAAGCTTCGTGAAACACTGAGCAACATTTTTCAACATTTTCTGATATCACATGGACCAAACAACAAATCAATTAATCAAGAAAAATAAATGACAGCTTAATCAGCCTCAGAGTCTTTATGCAGGTCTACGGCTTCAACTAATGATTATTTTCAACGATCTGACTTCTAGTGCTATATAACTACACATCATTATTACTATTCAGAGGGTACATTTTAGAAGGTATTCAAGTCCTGCACAAATGGCAGCTTTAATCCCCACATATATATATATATATATATATATATATATATATATATATATATATATATATATATATATATATATATATATATATATATATATATATATATATATATATATATATATATATATATATATATATATATATATATATATATATATATATATATATATATATATATATATATATATATATATATATATATATATATATATATATAAAATCACCTGTATCTTGTATTTTAGGGTTCAGTCAGTCAGACACTTCTTGTTTTTGACTAAATTAATGATAGCAAGAATACTTTTAGTCTTGAAGTCTTGAACAGCCACATTAACCCCTAAGAATCTTTCTGTTTTGGATTGTTTGTCAGACAAAAGAAACATATTAAAGGCATCACTCAATCACAATCACTGGGTTAATGTTACCCACAACGCCCCTCAAGACAAGAGGTTATTTTGACCCTGTTTAAGTGTTATTTTTTATTTTAATGTTCGTGTTATTTACCAAAGTTTTATTTATATGTCACAGTTTGTTATTGGTTGTTGATAAGTTGTGTATCTTTTGGATGTCATACTGTAAGCACATCATTTTGTACAAGAAACAATATAAATATGTAAATGTTCTTACAACAGACAAAGTTATGAAAACTAGAACTAAGCTAAGCTTCTACCTGCAGTGTTAAACATGTCAGTCTGTTGAACAGGAAACATTTTTTCCTTTTTACGTGAAATGATTTCTGTGTAACTTACATCACCAGTCAGGGACTCGTGTTACTGTCACACCTTTCAAATAAATTCTTCACTCACTCATACTTCAAGATGCCAACTTCTTTCTCACAAGATTCAGTTACACTGTTTGCTTTCCGTTTGAGCTTGTTGTGTGTAACACTGGGTCAAAATAACAGATTGCTACTGACTAAAGTAAAAGATCCTCCACACAAATGGAAATATTAAAACCCTCTGCTCAATAGTGAAGCATCAGTGTTAGAGCAGCATGTTACTGTTGTAGCTGCTGGAGGTGGAGCTAGTTTACACTACTTTATATACAGTTAGCTAGTTTAGTCCAGTGGTTCCCAACCTAGGGGTGGGGCCCCTCCAAAGGGTCAGCAGATAAATGTGAGGGGTGGTGAGATGATTAATGGGAGAGGAAAGAAGAAAAAACTAAGTTCTGATACACAAATGTGTTTTCAGTTGTTGGACTTTTTCCTCTAATCTTTGATTTTTGCTGAAATATTGGATCATTTGAACATTTATTGAAATGAAAGCATGTGAGAAGTTTAGAGGGAAAAATGACTATTTGGTGGAGCTGTTAACAACTCATAGACATCTGAAATGTGAGCCGACTACACACTGCTGTCTGGTTTCATCTTTAACAATGTGTTGTATTTATAAAGCTTGTTATATTATCCATTGTGTCAAATCTGCATCTGAAAAGTAACTAAAGCTGTTAAATAAATGTAGTGGAGTAGAAAGTACAATATTTCCCTCTGAGATGTAGAAAGTAGCATCACATGGAAATACTACAGTAAAGTACAAGTACCTCAAACTGTACTACAGTAAAGTAAAAGTACCTCAAACTGCACTACAGTAAAGTACAAGTACCTCAAACTGTACTACAGTAAAGTACAAGTACCTCAGTATTGTGTGAGGCAGAGCAGGTGAACATGAATAAATGTACACAGGTACTTTCAACTACTGGAAAAAGTCTCATTAAATCTACTTTGATGTGTGTGTATATTGTTCAATGTTTGGTGGTGTTTTGACAGATTGTGAAAACGAATTTCCCCATGGGACAATAAAGTCTATCTATCTATCTATCTATCTATCTATCTATCTATCTATCTATCTATCTATCTATCTATCTATCTATCTATCTATCTATCTATCTATCTATCTATCTATCTATCTATCTATCTATCTATCTATCTATCTATCTATCTATCTATCTATCTATCTATCTATCTATCTATCTATCTATCTATCTATCTATCTATCTATCTATCTATCTATCTATCTATCTATCTATCTATCTATCTATCTATCTATCTATCTATCTATCTATCTATCTATCTATCTATCTATCTATCTATCTATCTATCTATCTATCTATCTATCTATCTATCTATCTATCTATCTATCTATCTATCTATCTATCTATCTATCTATCTATCTATCTATCTATCTATCTATCTATCTATCTATCTATCTATCTATCTATCTATCTATCTATCTATCTATCTATCTATCTATCTATCTATCTATCTATCTATCTAATTTCAAAGTGCAGCCATTAAATGCCTCCTAATTACATCCTGCCGTGAAGCAGAAACATACTGTACTGTACATGCTTACCGTAACTTGCTTGTAGAAACCTAACAGGATTTTTGTGAGGGGATTATTATCTGTCAAAGTTGTGTTTTTTCTACGAATGCTCACAACATGTTCTTTTAGGAAGACAAACTGGATCTGCCAGTTACAGGCCATAAACATTCAGGGATGTTGAACTTAACAAGTCTGTGCCACTGACTGCGTGTACATGTGCAGGTATGTAGAAGTCTTTATGTTGTAGAAGTGCAGGGTAATTTTCGGTAACTCCTCACAGTGCAGAAAGATTGCTTCCCGATAACAAGACCAAAAAAAACCCCAGAGGTTGAGCCAGATTAACCAGCAAGACGACTCATGATGAATGATTTTTTTTTTTTTTAAGTAAGAGTGAGCACATGTGACAGCTGCACATTCACCTCAGAGCAACTGCACCTCCCAGGTTATTTAAGTGCCAACATGTGTTCATTTGAGTGCACAATAATCACACATTTTCTTTTTTTTATAAACTAAAAGACAAAACCACAACAAAAACAAACAGAAATAGAGTGGTTTATCTGTCTGCCTGCTGTGGTTGGCTGGGGCTAACAGCTGTCTTGTTCAGGCTGGCTGTATCCAATGGCAACCAAAGTCAGGTATAAATATGCTGTGTTTTGTGCAGACGGTCAGACCGGTCTCGTTTGTGTGTGTTTAGACTACATGACATCAGTTAACATTTGGCAGCATAGTCTTGTTTAGTTTGATTACCACAGGGGAGTGAAAATGACCTTATTTGGTGGTAGTAAGTATGAAGATTTGGTGAACGGTTTAAAAACTTTTGCTTTGATAGTAAACAGCATGGTTGAGTAACATTATTCAGTGTTTCACTTGTACCGGAACCCGGTTCTCCTCCTCCAGATGAGTTTGGGTTAACCGGCTCTCAGCAGTTCACACACCAATCCCAGCCATTCTCACAGCAAGGTGGTCCATTTAAATGTGACTCCCACCTACACTGATCCTGCTACACCAGCTGTTGCTGCTGTCAAAGCTTGCCTCCACCTTTTTGGTTCAGGGTCCCATCTTGGCTCCAAAGTCAATCTGTAATTCATGTCTTGCTCTCGGCTCACTCTGCATAGGGGTTTTTTCATTGTGCTCCCTGTTTTTTTTAGCTCAGCATGCTTCTGGCTAATCTTAGAGTGGAGCCTTCAACACCAACCAAAACTTTATTTCCATCTGTTCCAATAAATGGTTTGATCTATGACGAGAGTGTTCCTGACTGAAACAAATGTTTAACAATGACATCTCAGATCTTTCAAGATGCTTTTAATTAACGCTGCTTCCGTCTGCAGAACATCCTTCCAACATAACATAACGTTTATGGAATAATCTGAAGTGATTTATGAGCCTGAGCCATAATTAAATGGTTGTGACATCACCTGTACAACAGATCACATTTTGGCAGCGTCACTTGTAAAAACATGTAGTGAAGTTGTAAAGGCGTAGGTCTGTTACAACTCTGTCTGGGAGGTTTTTTTTTGTTGCACTGCCAATGTCAACACTCATGTATCAGTGCACAGAATTTAAAAATCACTGGGTCAAAATTTGACCCAGTTTGGGTTAATATGTCACTGCTGCAATATCAGGTTCAACTTCACCAGCTACCAATCTGTCATTTTGAACAACGTTACACACAACAAGCTCAAAATACTGAGGTAAGTGTACTCTACTGTAGTATAGTTTGAGGTACTTGTACTTTACTTGAAACCTAAAATATGACTAGTGCAGAGACCACTTAAGCGTAAGTTGTAATATAAATACTTGTGTATTTGGAAGGTGGGTCAATATTGTGGCAAAACCATCATGACTGAAGACAAAGAAAGGGTTGGCCGACTAATGTATGTGAACTGTGACATTGAGATGTTGACAATTGACAAATCTGCTGTCAGACACTCCTCGGGATGGACGGAGTTCAAAGGTGAATCTTATTCTTCCGCGTTGGCGTAATTTGTCAGGTTGCTGCTTAGTCACCTCCAACTCCTCCATAAGTTTCTGATTAATCCTAAAGCAGAAAAACATGTTGGTTCCACTTATGAAACTTCACTGTGCAGGGTTAAAGGTTTAGGCTTGTCTGGGATTTTTCCATTCTTTACTTCCCTCTGTGTCTGAAAGCCTTTAAAATCATAGGTTTACATTTTAAACCCCTGATATTTTACTCACATACCCAATAATACACTGAAAGACTTTGGTCCTTGCTTGCAAGTTTACAACACCCCCCCCCCCCCCCCCCCCCCCCCCCCCATGGATGTAATGTGGTTTGATGTGACATATACAATAATACAACATTACAGCAACACAATTCATTTACACTAAGCATTCATCACACACACACTAAACTTGAAACTTAGAAATAAGCTGCACTTAAAGGGGAAGTAATGAAAAGAGTAATAACAATAATACTACTTTATTTGTGCAGCACATGTAATACACGAGGAACGAAAAAATTTTACAGAAATTATAATGTTACAAAATATAAAAGACGCTAAAATTTTGGAGAAAAAAAAGAGTTGGTAAAATAAAATGTGTCCATGAGATTCAATAAAAGAGGGAAGGTGACAAAAAGTGTTCTACTTAAACTTAAAAATAAAGACCTTATGATGTAAATCATGTCACAAAGGTTGCATATCGGATACTTCTGGGCAGGTTGAGCCACAGCTTTTGGCCCATAATAAGAAAACCTTCAGTAAACACTACATATCACATGTAGGTGTGGTGTCATAAACTGCTCATTTCACAGAAGAGATATTTCTGGACTATGTTTCCACACTGTTTACTTATTATACGGTGCCTACAGGTAAAAAGTAATGCTACTTTACACTTTTTAAGGTGAGTAGATACAGTATGAATTTATAAATTAAGTGACCTATCAGGATACAAAGCCGTTAAAATGAGCTCAAACTTGACCAGCTGCATCATCAAAATGCTGCTTACACATTAAAATAAGAATATGGATGGAAATCTTACGAATGATTAAAATAGTACAGTGTTATACAGTGTTATATACACTGAAGAAAATTATAAACGCAACACTTTTGTTTTTGCTCCCATTTTTCATGAGCTGAACTCAAAGATCTAAAACATTGTCTATGTACACAAAAGACCTGTTTCTCTCAAATATTGTTCACGAATCTGTCTAAATCTGTGTTAGTGAGCACTTCTCCTTTGTTGAGATAATCCATCCCACCTCACAGGTGTGGCATATCAAGATGCTGATTAGACAGCATGAATATTGCACAGGTGTGCCTTAGGCTGGCCACAATAAAAGGCCACTCTGAAATGTGCAGATCTGTGAACAATATTTGAGAGAAATAGGTCTTTTGTGTATATAGACAATGTTTTAGATCTTTAAGTTCAGCTCATGAAAAATGGGAGCAAAAACAAAAGTGTTGCGTTTATATTGTTGTTCAGTGTAATAGTATTATAAATAAACTGGAAAAATTACATGAGAACACTTGCAAAGTGTATAAACACATTAGAGACGTTAGATGAGTTTTAGTGTCATTTCAGAGATTAGTGTCAACGTAACCCTGACTCCTGTACACATTCATGAATGCTGCCAGGTGAGCTTTATGTTCAGGCATGTCGGTGTTGTTCCTGTCTTCATAAGGCTTGTGTCACCTCAATGCTCGTTCCTGCAATTCCTCGACATTTACTCTGACAAAAAACAAAAAACATGTAAAGAATGTTCTGGGCAGGTGGACCCACCTGCCCAGAACATTGTGCACGTGTAAATGTGTTAGTTGGATTTTTTTTTGTTCCAGCGCAGGGTTGAAGCAATGTTGATTGTTTACTATGCAGGAGGTGGAACAGGTGCTGTAAGGTGTTGGGCGTGTTATCAGGCAGGTAGAGAGAGGTGTGACTGTGTGTGAGGGAGGAAGGCAGAGAAAGAGTATTTATGCCGGAGCAGATCTGATGAGATGAACATACTGCACAGTGATGGCTCTCTACAAAGTGATCTGTGTGGCAGCTCTGCTGACTCTACTGGCAGCAGGTAAGGGTCCTCTTCACCTGCACACACCTGAACCAATGACATCTATACTGAACACTGGGATGAAGTAAAACCCTGTAATTAAGTAGACAAAGCTGTAACACAACAGGAGTTTTTTTTATATAATATGTACTCAAGAAAAGTACACAGCAGACTCTGTCAGTGTTGAAATATCAATACATTAACATGAGTACAAGTTAACATGTTAAATGGAAGAATTACAGAGATCTCTTATGTAAGTAAAAGTAGAAATACCACAATGTAATCTTACTAAAATAAAAGTAGTTAAAGTACAATATTTACATCTAAATAGTGGAGAAGAACTACAATGTTCCATAAAAAAAATATTACCACAGTACCACAAAATTGTACTTAAGTACAGAATTTGAGTAAATATACTTTATATACTTTATATATACATTAAATAATGTTTGGCATTAGTTAAGGACAAACTAATGTAAATGTGAATATGCAAAGTAAACAGGAACTATGGTCAGATAAATGTCGTGGAGTACGATTATAAATACAACATATCTGCCTGAAAAGTCTTGCCAAATATTCTGAGGGCCAAAAAATACAATTATAACACTATGATAGCAGATAATGATGTGAGGGAAGCAGCAGCTCGGGGCTTCGGGATATTACAGTGAATAACTGTCAATTATCTTGTCACTGACTGTAAAGAGTCACTATGAATCATAACATGTTTTACTGTATTCATGTCTTGAGGTTCTGGAGAATCTAGACATTTGTTTACACAATGACTTATTATTAAGACCACCACTTTTTATTTACATTTGATTTTGTTGACTAGACTTCATTATTGAGTAATCTACTGATTCATTGATTGCTTTGTGCCAGTTTTTAAATAACTTATTTTGTCCGACCAACAGTCTAAAAACCAAAGATTTGATATTTAATATAATAAATGAAGAGAGAGAGACAGAAGAAAGAGATTGAAATACTTTAAAATGACTAAAACGATTATTCAGTCATCAAATTAGTACCAGATTATTTAGTTTGTCAGTTAGTTTGGTGTCAACGTCTAACTTTTTGTAGATACGGTAAATGTTACTAATCCACAGAAAAAAGAGTCAGATGAAACCAATGTGAGAAGTTTAAAGACTAATTTGGTGGGGCTGTTGAAAACTCACAGACATCTGAAATGTGAGCCGACTACACACTGCTTTTTGTAAGACGTCAAAAGACAAAAAGGTTGGAAAACACTGGTTTCATCAGACATCAGTATCTGTCAGCAATCATCCAATCAGAGGAGAAGCATCTTGAGTCTGGTGACATTCTCCTTGTATATAATGATATATGACGTTGGTTACAAAATAAATAAAAGGTATATACCTGAAGACAAATATGTTCCGTGTTTTTTCCTACACGCTCTGGACAATGAAGGATTACTGATGAAGTAAAACAGGTTTGACAGGACACTGGAAAGCACAGCTGAGTCCTTTAAAATAACAACAGTGTCTGAGAGGTGGCTGCTAAAAGAGTCAATCAAGAACACCATACCTGCTGTCTGTTGGGGCTGTGTATGTTGTCATTATGTACTTACACTGTAGGATCGATGTGTTTCCTTTTTGAAAGACAGTAATTACACTTATTGTGCATATTTTACGGTCAAAAATGTGCTGACTCTGCAGGTTCTGTCACTCTGTTCTGAATTTCCGCATATTTAGTGTTTAACTGCACATTTACTTAAATGAAAAAAACATTTTAATTCCAATTTTAAACCTAAAACCACCTGCAGCCTATATGTTCATTAATATATCTCATCTGGCACTTTTCCCTCTCTGATTATTTTTTTTCGCCCAGTGAACCTGAACAAAAGCTTAGGCAAAGACCAAACTTTATTCCAGATGCTTTTCCAGCAACAAATAGCAGCAGGAAATGTATAAAAGTCAGACGGGGAGTTCCGGTCCTCTGAAATGAGGCCAACGTGGAAGTAACTTAAAACTGCATTCTATCAAAAGGCCACCAGGGGGCGACCGTTTTGGTGTCAAAAGGACTTCCGTCTCTATACAAGTCAATGGAGAATTCACCAACTTCTCACATGATTTCTAACCTCAGTAAACGTTTTCAAAATGTGTTTATGGTCTCAATCGCTAGTTTAAAGCCTTCTTCAATGCAGTATGATGTTCATTTGGGACAATTTGGCCTCCCTGATTTTATATGTGACGATAAAGCAGGGTATGCATTAGGGCGTGGCTACGTCGTGATTGACAGGTTGATTGGTTCACAGGTTCAGGAGGGCACCTGTTGTTCCCCCTGACGCCCATATAAGTAGAATCTGTAGGGGGTTTTACTTTATTAATGGTAAGTCTCAAAGCATAAGCTAATTTATACTATGATGGCCAGTTTACTTAAAGTGCACAGCATGATCATAATGATTTCTGAAGCAATGAAGCAATGAAAACAATTTTTTTCTCTCTCTCTCTCTGTGCTCAGAGAAGAGAAAATTTGTGTCATTCATATTTTAAAAATCTGTGTTTAAGTCAGTTCAGTGGTCAATATGGTGATCGTCACAAAGGTCAAACTATGGACATATTACGTATCAATATATCATAATGTGTTAGTGAACATAAATGCTGAATTGTTGTTTCATGAGCTGTTTGTTTTCTGTTTTTCAGAGTCTCACTCACAACTTAATGGTAAGTCAAAGTTTCCACTTGTTCAATTCTCTTCCCCCTTTCAGCTGTTACATTTTAAACATGTTGTTGGATAGAAATGTTAGTTTAGTAATGATAGTTTCATTGTTGTTGATATTTGCTTTCAATGCCAGAACACCAGTCGTAAAGAGCAGGTACACAATGTTTCAGGTGTGACTTAAAACAGCAGTCAGGAGTCTATATGATCAGTGTTTTTTATCTTCTGTCTCTCTGTAGTGTGCGGTCGGCCTCCTCGCAACAACAGGATTGTTGGAGGACAGGCGGCCCCTGCAGGCAGCTGGCCCTGGCAGGTCAGTCTGCAAAGCTCTGGAAGTCACTTCTGTGGAGGATCCCTCATTAACAAAGAATGGGTGCTGACGGCTGCTCATTGCTTTTCTAGGTAAAAGTTAGAGCTATATGAAAAAACAACATGACATGGTCGAGACACCTACAAGGGTTCACAGGATGAATCTGAGGGGTCTTGACATGATTAACAGGACAGTTTTACTCCTTTAGGCTATCAGTAATTCAAATAAAACAATAAAAGAAGGTTTAGAAGAAGAATCTTTGGTTACATTAATTGTTGCAGGCAGACATGTCTCATGTTGAATAATCACCAGTCAAAAATTGCTCAAAGTGATAGTGTTTTTGTTCTAACTGTGGATTTAAAACAGTTTAATATAGTTTACATTTGCAGGGGGGAAAAAAAAATTTCAACTTGTGTTCAGGCAACTGATGCAAAAAACATGCACCACATGTACAAATGATTCATTTGAGGGACCCGTTTATGTAATTTGAAGGTAGGACTCGATAAATTAAGATTTATTGTAATTTGAGGATATATATTTCTAACTTATGGGCATTATATCACCTTGTTGTCTCCACTGCAGCCCTGATTCTCATGTCTTTGCACTGTTTGGTTTCTCTTCTGATCTTCAGCGCGAGCACAAGCGGTTTGGTTGTTTTCCTCGGACTCGAGAGTCTAGAAGGGACCAACTCCAATTCTGTGTCTCGAACAGTCTCCCAGATCATCAATCATCCCGACTACGACAAAGTCCCAAATAACAACGACATCTCCCTCTTGAAGCTCTCCTCACCGGTTACTTTCAATGACTACATTCTGCCAGTGTGCCTGGCAGCCCCAGGCAGCACCTTCTTCAGTGGCGTGACCTCTTGGGTCACCGGCTGGGGCCGCATTGGATCTGGAGGTAGGTTATACAGCAACTGTGTCCCATTTACTTTCAGAGATAGCGTGACCGAAGGCTTCAAATTTACACATCGCACTTGTGTTTGTTGGATACTGGACCAAGATTGGGTTTATTTAGCTTTATAGTGTGTTTCAGCTCATTGTTTACCTGTTCAGCTGCAACTTTACTGTTTTGGTTCTCATAGTGTCCTTTTCTGAGAAAAAGCTGTTTTTAAAAAAAAGGCCTCTGTACACTATCTGCTCAGCACCAAACAGCAAACAGACACAGGTATCTGTAGACTAGCTGGTGAACATAATGGAGCATTTAGATATTTCCCCCAGGAGTTGGTAGAGAGTAACAACAGAGCTAAAAGAGAGTGAATATTGGACTTTATATTCAGCAGGTGGACAGAAAATGGTCTACTGTTTGATAACAAGTGATACTAATTTAAAAGATGAATCTACAGACTGTTCTGCTGTGAACAAGTCGATAAAAAAGCAGCTTTAAGCAGAATAGAACCCTGAAGAACCCCAGAAGTAATAATTGATATTATCAATGAATGATAATGTTGTAACTGCTGGATGTGGGAATAAGTAACTGTTTGCTAACATGTTCAACTTATCAACTCAAAAGGTGATATGTCAGTGTTGTGTTCACTACCTGTCAAAGTGTATTTCACCATATATGCTGTTTATTATACTGATTTTGTTTGTCTTTAGTACCGCTTCCTTCCCCACAAAACCTAATGGAAGTGGACGTGCCCGTTGTTGGGAACAGGCAGTGTAACTGCGACTATGGAGTGGGCTCAATCACAGAGAACATGATCTGCGCTGGGTTACGTGCTGGAGGGAAGGACTCCTGTCAGGTGATCATTTTACCAACTGTGCTTCCCTCAAGTTAACTCCCCCTTCAAATATTCTCTCTCCTGACCCTCTTCTGAATGTTTCTTTCCTCAAAGGGGGACTCAGGCGGTCCGATGGTGTCAAAGACAGGAAGTGTCTGGGTCCAGGCTGGAGTTGTGAGCTTTGGAAGAGGTTGTGCACTGCCTAAATTCCCAGGAGTCTACGCCAGAGTGTCCCAGTATCAGTCCTGGATCAACAGCCAAATCACCAGCGACCAGCCAGGCTTCGTCAGCTTCACGTCCACAGGGAGTAACAGTGACCTCAGTGCGAGTTGTTCCGGCCTGCCACCACCTCCAACCACACTCCTTCCAACCACCACAGTCAAGCGTGAGTAACTGTCTTGTTTTCTTTTTCTACACTGTGTGATAGTTTCAGATCTATTCTGTTCTATTCTATATCAGTTTCTTCCGCCTCTTCATTGCTGAGGGAATATTCAAACCAATGGCTCCATGATTTTTTATGGCGGCATAATTCTAACTCTTCTGTTGTCTTCCGGTTGACCATGCAACTTTTGTCCTCCCAGGTCAAAATCAACTTAGTTTTGGTTTGACTGTTCATCAAGGTAAATTAAAAAGGGTATACATCACCAATTCTGTGTCGGACTATTTTAGCCAACTTTATTCCAAGATATTAACACATGTTCTACACATTTTTTTGGGAAATTAAGGTAAATATGCCTCATTTAAATGAAAGTATACCTCATTTTTGAGTTAACACTTACTGACCTCCTGGATCAAAGGTGACCCAATGTCAACAGGAGGGCTAACAGAGCGGAAATATTCCAGGTGTTTGTGCATCATTTTGAACACATATTCCAAAAAGTCAGCCTTTCATTGTGTGCCTTTTGCTTTTCTCTCCAGCTGTGGTCTGCGGTACTGCCCCATTGAATTCACGTATTTTGGGGGCTAGCTCGGTGGCGACTGCTGGCGTGTGGCCATGGATGGCGAGCCTTCAGAAGAATGGAAGTCATATGTGCGGCGGGACTCTGGTGTCTGTGGACTCAGTGCTGAGCAATGCCAACTGCTTCTCAAGGTGAGCCTGATATATCTTAATCCTTTGTGACTTGGACCTTTATTGTTATCCAGAAACTATTAAAACTCATCCAGTCACACTGCTGCACTCCGTGGCGTGTTCCTTCATTAGAACACACACTGTAGTTTATTTCGACTCAATCCTACGCGCAACTTCCTGCTGCCAGAAAAACTCACTACAGAACTAAATGTGGCCTCATCTGCTGCTGAAAATAGTCCCCAAAAAATGCACTATTTCCTCCTGTTTGTTAAAACTACAGTGACCAGCGGTTTTAGGAAATTATTTAGCTTTATTTTTTAAAAACATGAAGCCATATATGTGTGGGCTGTTTTTAAAGGTCTTTAGTAGGAACCAATGGGATCAGGTTAGACAGAGCTACAGAGAGAGTTGGGAAGTCTAACACATTGTTGGTTTTCAAGTTATTCTCGGTCCTAATTTAGTGGTTTTTACCTCCCACAGTTCACCAGTGGTGTCTGAATGGACTGTGGTCTTGGGTCGTTTGAAACAGAATGGATCCAACCCCTTTGAGTTGACACTGAACGTGACAAATATCACCCTAAGCAACCTAACTGGGTCTAATGTAGCAGTGCTGCATCTGTCAACCCAGCCCACCCTGTCCAGCTACATCCAGCCCATCTGCCTGGACAACGGAAAGACCTTCACTGTGGGCTCCACATGCTGGGCTGCTGGCTGGAGCTCTGGACGAGGAGGGGGTTAGTCCTTCACATACAGACTGATAGAATAACGTTAGCTCTCTTTATCCTGTCAAACACTTAGGACATTGCATGCTGGTAAATCTGGATGTTTCCCCTCATCATTTTCCCATTTTTCCCAACTCTAGAGGAAGAAGTTCTGCAGGAGTTTCAGACCTCGGTGGCAGATTGTGGGAACGCGTCAACCAGTGACAGCATTTGTACAGGACCCTTTACACTGGAGCAGGTGAATAATGAGAGATTCATGTATAACATTTGTTTATTCAGTATTTCAGTATTTTATCATTTGTGGGACTTTAAACATCCACATCCAAGTTTGAACCACGCAAGTTCAAATTTGGACACAATGGATAATATAACACACTTTTAAAATACAACACATTGTTAAAGATGAAACCAGTGGTTTCCAACCTTTTTGTCTTTTGACGTCTTACAAAAAGCAAAATAACTCAAACAGCATTTTCCTCACAGAATATAAAACTGTTGCTAAGTCTCTTTGTATTATTATTATTATTTTCATCCATGAAGATTTTGTATCTGTAAAACTTTGCAAGAGGCTAAAAAAGCATCGTAAAACTTCTGAGCCTAAAATGGATCAAATCAACCCAATGTAAAGTCTGTCCAAAAGTAAACAAAAGCATGAATTAACTTTCCATCATGATATTGACTTTGAAAGATTTGAAACAAGGAAAAAAAGAGGCACATTTTTTTGTAGTCTAATGAAATACTGTGACTGAATATCCACTCTAATTACTTTTATTACATGTTGGACTTGAACTTTTCTGTCTTTTCTTTTTGTCCAGGGTGACAATGGGGGTCCAATGATGTGTAAGATGGACGGCTCGTGGTTCCAGGCAGCCGTGTTGTCAGTCAACACCAACACCACCAACACCACCATCAGCAGCACCAACAGCACTTCCAGAACCTCCGCCACTGAAACTCGGGCAGATTCGGTGATGGTCTTCACCAAACTGAGCAACTATCAGACCTTCCTGGCTCGGACTGTAGGACCGTTCTTATCTCCAGCCTCCAACAACAACAACGCAACTAACAACAACACGACCACCGCTCAGACACCCAGCCAGACCACCAGCGGGGGGCCACCTGCTCACCCCTTCTTCTTCTTCTTCCACCTCCTTGTCTTCTCCGTTTTCCTCCACCTAACCGTCTAGGAACCTGCCTTTACCTGTACATAGGTTTACATGATGTGTCGGGCACAAATGAATGTAAACAACCATGTGAGACAATATAGGCTTAAAGCTGCATTAACTAATCTATGGCTTGATTTTGTCTTAATTGGCGACCACCAGGAATAGAGTAGTAAAGTGTGCAGGTTTACATCAGAGTGATATTTTACATATTTTACAATTCCCCTTAAAAAACATTCTTTCTTCTTGTTCCTACAGTTTGATGTTTGAGCTTCACTGTGCACAATGATGTACATAGATAGATAGATAGATAGATAGATAGATAGATAGATAGATAGATAGATAGATAGATAGATAGACAGACAGACAGACAGACAGACAGACAGACAGACAGACAGACAGACAGACAGAGAACTCTTTAGAAGACTCAAGCTCACTTCACTACTTTACTCCGAAAATATAACAAGACTCATGCTGTTGAAAAGTTGGACTCATTTCTATCATTCAGTCTTTTTTCTCTTTTTCTGAACAGTCTAAAATGAAGGGAATGATATGGGTGTAAAATGAAGAATTATTTAAGTTGCACTATACACATTTTTCTGTATGTATCCCAACACTTTTTTAAAGCTATATGGTTTTTTATTGTTTTTAATGAGATACATAATATGAAAATATGTGAAATTTTATGTGATTTCCACTTCCTGTAGATTTATTTCATCAATTTATTTTTAGACACGAATGATTGATAAAATGTGTTTTCCTGCTTTCTTTGATGAATGGACTGAAAAATCTTAAAGAAGCACACTTTAGATGTGTGAGGATGACGGAGACAGTGATTGTCCTGTCCATCATCTACCTCATTATTATCAGAAAGCTATGGTACAGTAACGGAGATGATTTGAACTTTCTGAAGTGACACAACACTTAAACAGTATTTGCTATGTAAATACTTTAAGCTGCTCTTTAAATTGATGATTATTCGTCTTGAAAGATAAATGTCAATTTCAAGTCTTGCATTGTCACATATAACTGTCCTATAAATGTGAAGATTAATAACAGTTTCCCCGTTTGTCACGTTGTCATAACAACCGGCTTTTAACTGAATTAAAATGCTTTACTTACTTACTTATTATATTCTTGAATGTGTTTTTAATAATAATGTCTGATCATTGATAATGATCCTTCAGAACACACACACACACACACACACACACACACACACACACACACACACACACACACACACACACAACTAAACACAAATATGAAATAAAACACAAAGCACTGCTGGGTTAAAGATTAAACAACTATTATTGTCCAATAAGGAGACAGCATACACACAGAGTGACATCAGCTCATCTCACTGAGCAAAGAACAAACTTAATCTATTATAGTTTCAGTAAAGAGACGAGCTGATGTTTTACTGTCATTATATTTACCACCACCGGCCACCGGAGGGCGCTCAGTCACAACTAATAAAAGGAGCCTTGCAGAGATAAACATAAAATATTAACCTGTTTCACAAGAAAATGAGAATAAAACAACAAAATATCTTGCTTGCAAAATAAAATAAATACTAAATAAATGTAGGAGATGTGCCACATGGGGCACTATTTTGTTAGGTTTTGGTTACAGGTTTAGCTATCACCAAAAATTAATTATTATCAAAGGTATTAATTATTAAAATCAATACAATTAATAATAAGGATCGATAATAGCCGGGCACCACCCTGGATAACAGGGAAATTATGTAAAAGATAAATGTAAATGTATTGAGTTATCAATTTGTAACTATGGTTAATAATAAACTTAATAACTATAACCAAATGACCATATCAGAAACTAGTTAACAATGGATGATCTGTGAGTTCTTGGCAGAACAGAGGTTGGCAAAACTCATTCATGTGCAACATTAAACAGACAGCATGTACATCCAAAAGCATTTATTTGCAACAATGACAAAGCAAAACACACCATCTGAAGTCTTAGCTAAAATTAACCAAAGAATAAAACACACAAGGAATCTAACTGGGCGGGCCTACAGACCCAACACAAATACATTTTGATGAACTTCATTAATTATTATTTCCCCTGTGTTTCTGATAAAGACATTAATGTAGTATTTTCACTGTTGTCTACAGTAGCTCTTGTTGTTTGTTCTGAATGTACACAGACACATACACGAAGACCAACTGAAGACCAAGGTGTTCGACATCTTAGTTTTGTGTGTTAGTATGCTACATCAGCAATAAAATCAAAGCAGTTCAGGCTGACATGAAGTGTTGGATGAAGGATCATTCTGCTGATTGTCTACACCTTTCTTCTTGTTAACAACATCTCATGTTTGGATCTAAACCAACCATGAGCTGGTCTACTAGCAAGTATTGTGTGTGTGTAGTGGAACTGAAAGTAATGGAGGGTGATACCATCTGCTGGCAATAACGGAACATTTTTTAACATAAGAGATAAAGAGAACAACCTCAATTAAAAAGAAAAGTAGTCTGGTTTAACTGGTTTAACTGGTGTTGATCACAAACTTCAACCTTCATAGTTTGAGTCCAACCAGGAACCTTTGTTGCAAGTGATTTCCCATCACTCGTCACATATTTTTTTGTCCTGTTTCCTGTTTCCTGTTGGAATCTATGACGACTATCAAAAGCCTAAAAAAAGCCTAAAATACTATTGTAAATTAAAAAACCAAAACACAGGAGGAAACTTTAATACACAATTCAAAATGGTCTGAACTGCCAGCTGTACCACAAGGATTGATAGAAGACTGGAGAGAAGGACTGTTTTATACTGCAGTGTTGATTATCAGATGTGCAGAAGGGAGCAGATGAGTAGAACGAAAAGTCATCATGAGAGAGTGAAGGAGGCACCGTGCCCACAACACGTACACACACACACACACACACACACACACACACACACACACACACACACACACACACACACACACACACACACACAGGGAAGGGCAAGGGCAAGGGAAACAGGACAAGTAAGAAACAAAAGAAAACTGTGACACGGCCATGGCTGTGACAAAGACACATAATTAGATCATTAGTTAAATAGAGACCACTTGTGTAAATTGTAATATTGTTGGTTAATCATCCATCACCTTTGAAGACAAAGAGACATTGAAAATGTGGGTGTGAAGGTTGAAGTGGTGGACCCAGGGTTGACAGACTACCATGTGTGAGCCGTAGGTGCAGTTTGACCAGTTCATTCCTGAGACGGCAGCAGGTCAGCTGTCAATCACTCCTCAGGATGGATGGAGTCTTTGCTGCTTGGTCACCTCCAACAATTTCCTCCATACCTTTCTGATGAAACAATTTCCTCCATACCTTTCTGATGAATTCTAAAAAAGGATTAATCTTCAATTATCAGGTTAAAAATCTGCTGACGTTTTTTTTCCATCACAGCATGAATGACGGCAGCGAGTTGAGTAACCAATTAACAGAAAATGACTAAACCTACAGGAAGATCCTCTGCACCCAACCAATAATTCATTCATTAATATTAAAATTACAACAAAAGTTTAAAATATAATTAATACAATGTTAAAAAAAGAGCAAATATTGATAATAATAAAAAAAAAGAACATATAGGAAAAGTTTTTAATTGTCCTTTCAAAGTTTTCGTCTTTTATTTATGACATGTTTTATTGAATACAATAATACATTACTACAAGACAGTTCAGTCATACTAAACATTCATCACACACACTTTAATTAAACTATCAAATGTTATTACAAATATTAGTACAACTTGAAAAACTGAATACTTTATTTGTGCCGCACATTTAATGCATGAGGTGCAGCTTTACATAACCCTGACTCCTGTACACATTCATTAATGCTGCCAGGTGAGATTTATGTTCAGGCATGTTGTTGTTGTTCCTGTCTTCATAAGGCCTGCAGTGAAGTAAGAAAAATACAATATTTCCCTCTGAAATGAAGTTCAGTAGGAGTATAAAGTACCATAAGATGGGAATACTACATCTGCTGTTATGGACCAAAACTGTGGATCCACCTGCCCAGAACATTGTGCACATGTGTGATAGTTGGATTTTTTTTTGTTCCAGCGCAGGGTTGAAGCAATGTTAATTGTTTACTATGCAGGAGGTGGAACAGGTGCTGTAAGGTGTTGGGCGTGTTATCAGGCAGGTAGAGAGAGGTGTGTTTGTGTGTGAGGGAGGAAGGCAGAGGAAGAGTATTTATGCCGGAGCAGATCTGATGAGATGAACATACTGCACAGTGATGGCTCTCTACAAAGTGATCTGTGTGGCAGCTCTGCTGACTCTACTGGCAGCAGGTAAGGGTCCTCTTCACCTGCACACACCTGAACCAATGACATCTATACTGAACACTGGGGAGGAAGTAAAACCCTGTAATTAAGTAGACAAAGCTGTAACACAACAGGAGTTTAAAAAAACAAAACAATAATATGTACTCAAGAAAAGTACATGTTAAATGGAAGAATTACAGAGATCTCTTATGTAAGTAAAAGTATAAATACCATAATGTAATCTTACTAAAATAAAAGTATTGGTTGTAAAATGTACTTTAAGTGCCAAAAAATGAAATCATAACACACTATTGATAGCAGATAATGATGTGAGGGAAGCAGCAGCTCGGGGCTTCAGGATATTACAGTGAATAACTGTCAATCATCTTGTCACTGACTGTAAAGAGTCACTATGAATCATAACATTTCACTTTTTGTAGATACTGTAAATGTTACTAATGCAAAGAAAATAGAGTCAAATGAAAGCATGTGAGAAGTTTAGAGGGAAAAATCACGATTTGGTGGAGCTGTTAACAACTCATAGACATCTGAAATGTGAGCCGACTACACACTGCTTTTTGTAAGACGTCAAAAGACAAAAAGGTTGGAAAACACTGGTTTCATCAGACATCAGTATCTGTCAGCAAACATCCAATTAGAGGCATCTTGAGTCTGGTGACATTCTCCTTGTATATAATGATATATGACGTTGGTTAAAAACAAAAAAAAGTACATACCTGAAGACAAATATGTTCCGTGTTGTTTTTCCTACACGCTCTGGACAATGAAGGATTACTGATGAAGTAAAAACAGGTTTGACGGGACACCAGACAGCACAGCTGAGTCCTTTAAAATAACATTAAGGCTCTATATGCTGTCATTACTCTACTTACACTGTAGGATTTATATTTTCCTTTTTTAAAGGCAGTAATTACACTTGTTGTGCATATTTTACTGTGTCTGTTCTGAATTTCAGCCCATATAGTTTTTACTTGTCAGATTAACTGAACATTTGCTTTAATTAATCATATTTTTTAATTCCAATTTTAACCCTAAACCCACCTGCAGCCTATATGTTCATTAATAAACCTCATCTGGCTCTGCTGGCACTTTTTCCTCTCTGATTATTTTTCTTTCGCTAAGTGAACCTTAATTATGATTTTATTATGTAACAGGATTACAGCATAATATCACAGGGGAAGAGAGAAAACGGCATATACAGTTAATTAATTAATTCATTGATTAATAATTAATTACAGCCAAAAATAACAAACAAATCTATCTATCTATCTATCTATCTATCTATCTATCTATCTATCTATCTATCTATCTATCTATCTATCTATCTATCTATCTATCTATCTATCTATCTATCTATCTATCTATCTATATATTCAAAGGGCTCCATCAGTCAACTAGTAGAATAATGTCAGTTACAGCAACTACAACATGTCTTTAAGGCAGTTTTATTTTATTAATGGTAAGTCTAAATAAAGCATACACACATTTATACTATAATGGCCAGTTCACTTTATTGTAAGGGCAGAGCATCATGTTTTCTCACACCTGTGGAACCATTAGGAGGGCACTTGTTCCCTTTTTCATTGAAAGATCACCCAATTCTAAGTGGCACTTTGGCACCTTTTCCACTAGATGGGCCTCCAGCTCACCCCATTACCACATCAACTCAAAGAGCTATATATTATTATGGGGGTATTGTACAGGCCACTATCTCATTTTCTTCCACTGAAAGAGCACTGATAGAGGCAATCAATATGGCAGAAATGACAGCAATTACAGAATTTAGGTATTTTTCTCCTTTGTGGAGGCACCTTAGAAGACATTTTATCATGTTTGCTCTGTGAGCTTAGTAGTATAGTATAGTATAGTATAGTATAGTATAGTATAGTATAGTATAGTATAGTATAGTATAGTATAGTATAGTATAGCAGTATGTTTTGTCCTTTGGGGCACCAGTGAACTTTTCCTTTTGATGAGAGTGAAAAGTTGTAAAAAGGAAGCAGTAAATTCTAGGATGGTACAGCACTTAGCTTTCTGATCATAATGATTTATGAAACAATGCCATTGAAAACAAACAAACTCCTTTTCGGTAACTCTCTCTCTCTCTCTCTGTGCTCAGAGAAGAGACGGGAAAATTTGTGTCATTCATATTTTAAAAATCAGTTTTTAAGTCAGTTCAGTGGTCAATATGGTGATCGTCACAAAGGTCCAACTATGGACATATTACGTATCAATATATCATAATGTGTTAGTGAACATAAATGCTGAATTGTTGTTTCATGAGCTGTTTGTTTTCTGTTTTTCAGAGTCTCACTCACAACTTAATGGTAAGTCAAAGTTTCCACTTGTTTAATTGTCTTCCCCCTTTCAGCTGTGGTGCACAGTGGTGATTCAGGGAGGGTCGAGCATTTCTCACTCAGTGTTTTTTATCTTCTGTCTCTCTGTAGTGTGCGGTCGGCCTCCTCGCAACACCAGGATTGTTGGAGGACAGGCGGCCCCTGCAGGCAGCTGGCCCTGGCAGGTCAGTCTGCAAAGACCTGGGTTTCACTTCTGTGGAGGATCCCTCATTAACAAAGAATGGGTGCTGACGGCTGCTCATTGCTTTTCTAGGTAAAAGTTAGAGCTATATGAAAAAACAACATGACATGGTCGAGACACCTACAAGGGTTCACAGGATGAATCTGAGGGGTCTTGAGATGATTAACAGGACAGAAAAGAATACAAATATTGTTCTGCTGCTCAAATTTAGAACATGGACCACATGTACAAATTATTCATTTGAGGGACCAGTTTATGTAATATGAAGGTAGGACTCGATAAATTAAGATTTATTGTAATTTGAGGATATATATTTCTAATTTATGGGCATTATATCACCTTGTTGCGACATGGTGATGAATGGCTTTGTGTCTCCACTGCAGCCCTGATTCTCATGTCTTTGCACTGTTTGGTTTCTCTTCTGATCTTCAGCACGAGCACAAGCAACTTGGCTGTTGTCCTCGGACTCGAGAGTCTAGAAGGGTCCAACCCCAATAAAGTGTCTCGAACAGTCTCCCAGATCATCAATCATCCCGACTACAACAGTCTCACAGATGACAACGACATCTCCCTCTTGAAGCTCTCCTCACCGGTTAATTTCAATGACTACATTCGGCCAGTGTGCCTGGCAGCCTCAGACAGCACCTTCTTCAGTGGCGTGACCTCTTGGGTCACCGGCTGGGGCCGCATTGGATCTGGAGGTAGGTTATACAGAAACTGGGTCCCATTTACTTTCAGAGATAGCATGACTGGATACTTCAAATTTACACATCACACTTGTGTTTGTTGGATACTGGACCAAGATTGGGTTTATTTAGCTTTATAGTGTGTTTCAGCTCATTGTTTGCCTCTCCGGCTGCAACTTTACTGTTTTGGTTCTCATAGTGTCCTTTTCTGAGAAAAAGCTGTTTTTAAAAAAAGTAGTACACTACCTGCTCAGCACCACTCAGCAAACAGACACAGTTATCTGTACACTAGCTGGTGAACATAGTGGAGTATTTAAATATTTCCCCCAGGAGTTGATAGAGAGTAAAAACAGAGCTAAAAGAGAGTGAATATTGGACTTTATTGGACAGAAACACGACTCCAAATGAATGATAATTTTGATCAGTAACTGCTGGATGTGGGAATAAGTAACTGTTTGCTAACATGTTCAACTTATCAACTCAAAAGGTGATATGTCAGTGTTGTGTTCACTACCTGTTTCTGATGAAAACTATTAGACAAAGCAAGTGGTATGAGTTCTTTTCAAAGTGTATTTCACCATATATGCTGTTTATTATACTGATTTTGTTTGTCTTTAGTATCGCTTCCTCCCCCACAAAACCTAATGGAAGTGGACGTGCCCGTTGTTGGGAACAGGCAGTGTAACTGCGACTATGGAGTGGGCAAAATCACAGAGAACATGATCTGCGCTGGGTTACGTGCTGGAGGGAAGGACTCCTGTCAGGTGATCATTTTACCAACTGTGCTTCCCTCAAGTTAACTCCCCTTCAAAGATTCTCTCTCCTGACCCTCTTCTGAATGTTTCTTTCCTCAAAGGGGGACTCAGGCGGTCCGATGGTGTCAAAGAATGAAAGTGTCTGGGTCCAGGCTGGAGTTGTGAGCTTTGGAAGAGGTTGTGCACTGCCTAATTTCCCAGGAGTCTACGCCAGAGTGTCCCAGTATCAGTCCTGGATCAACAGCCAAATCACCAGTGACAAGCCAGGCTTTGTCAGGTTCACGTCCACAGGGAGTAACAGTGACCTCAGTGCGAGTTGTTCCGGCCTGCCACCACCTCCAACAACCACCCTGCCTCCAAAAACCAATCCAACAACCACCCTGCCTCCAAAAACCAATCCAACAACCACCCTGCCCCGAAAAACCACTCCAACAACCACAATGCCCCAAAAATCATATCCAACAACCACCCTGCCCCGAAAAACCACTCCAACAACCACAATGCCCCGAAAAACCACTCCAACAACCACCCTGCCTCCAACAACCACTCCAACAACCACCCTGCCTCCAACAACTACTCTAACAACCACCCTGCCTCCAACAACCATAGTCAAACGTGAGTAATAGTCATGTTAGACCCTTTCAGCCAACTTCATTCCAACATATTAACACAAACTATACCTCATTTTTGAGTTAACGCTTGTTGACCTCCTGGGTCAAAATTGACTTGAGAACAACAGAAAAGCCAACAGAGCAGAAATATTCCAGATTTTCCCAGATGTCAGCCTTTCATTGTGTGCCTTTTGCTTTTCTCTCCAGCTGTGGTCTGCGGTACCGCCCCATTGAATTCACGTATTTTGGGGGCTAGCTCGGTGGCGACTGCTGGCGTGTGGCCATGGATGGCGAGCCTTCAGAAGAATGGAAGTCATATGTGCGGTGGGACTCTGGTGTCTGTGGAATCAGTGCTGAGCAATGCCAACTGCTTCTCAAGGTGAGCCTGATATATCTTAATCCTTTGTGACTTGGACCTCTATTGTTGTCCAGAAACTATTAAAACTCATCCAGTCACACTGCTGCACTGCGTGGCGTGTTCCTTCATTAGAACACACACTGTAGTTTATTTCGACTCAATCCTACGCATTACTTCCTACTGCCAGAAAAACTCACTACAGAACTAAATGTGGATTCATCTGTTGCTGAAAATAGTCCCAAACAAATGTTGCTGTTTTAGGAAATTATTTGGCCTTTTTAAAAAAAAATATGAAGCCATATATTTGTGGGTTGTTTTTAAAGGTCTTTAGTAGGAACCAATGGGATCAGGTTAAAGAGAGCCACAGAGAGAGATGGGAAGGCTAACACATTGTTGGTTTTCAAGTTATTCTCGGTCCTAATTTAGTGGTTTTTACCTCCCACAGTTCACCAGTGGTGTCTGAATGGACTGTGGTCTTGGGTCGTTTGAAACAGAAAGGATCCAACCCCTTTGAGGTGACACTGAGCGTGACAAATATCACCCTAAGCAACCTAACTGGGTCTAATGTAGCAGTGCTGCATCTGTCAACCCAGCCCACCCTGTCCAGCTACATCCAGCCCATCTGCCTGGACAACGGAAAGACCTTCACTGTGGGCTCCACATGCTGGGCTGCTGGCTGGAGCTCTGGACGAGGAGGGGGTTAGTCCTTCACATACAGACTAATAGAATAACGTTAGCTCTCTTTATCCTGTCAAACACTTAGGACATTGCATGCTGGTAAATCTGGATGTTTCCCCTCATCATTTTCCCATTTTTCCCAACTCTAGTCGAACAAGTTCTGCAGGAGTTTCAGACCTCGGTGGTAGATTGTGGGAACGCGTCAACCAGTGACAGCATTTGTACAGGACCCTTTACACTGGAGCAGGTGAATAATGAGAGATTCATGTATAACATTTTTTTATTCAGTATTTCAGTATTTTATCATTTGTGGGACTTTAAACATCCACATCCAAGTTTGAACCACGCAAGTTCAAATTTGGACACAATGGATAATATAACACGCTTTTAAAATACAACTCGTGAGCCTAAAATGGATCAAATCAACCCAATGTAAAGTCTGTCCAAAAGTAAACAAAAGCATGAATTAACTTTCCATCATGATATTGACTTTGAAAGATTTGAAACAAGGAAAAAAAGAGGCACATTTATTTGTAGTCTAATGAAATACTGTGACTCAATATCCACTCTAATTACTTTTATTACATGTTGGACTTGAACTTTTCCGTCTTTTCTTTTTGTCCAGGGTGACAATGGGGGTCCAATGATGTGTAAGATGGACGGCTCGTGGTTCCAGGCAGCCGTGTTGTCAGTCAACACCAACACCACCAACACCACCATCAGCAGCACCAACAGCACTTCCAGAACCTCTGCCACTGAAACTCGGGCAGATTCTGTGATGGTCTTCACCAAACTGAGCAACTATCAGACCTTCCTGGCTCGGACTGTAGGACCGTTCTTATCTCCAGCCTCCAACAACAACAACGCAACTAACAGCAACGCGAACGCCGCTCAGACCCCCAGCCAGACCACCAGCGGGGGGCCACCTGCTCACCCCTTCTTCTTCTTCTTCCACCTCCTTGTCTTCTCCGTTTTCCTCCACCTAACCGTCTAGGAACCTGCCTTTACCTGTACATAGGTTTACATGATGTGTCGGGCACAAATGAATGTAAACAACCATGTGAGAAAATATAGGCTTAAAGCTGCATTAACTAATCTATGGCTTGATTTCGTCTTAATTGGAATAGGAATAGAGTAGTAAAGTGTGCAGGGTTACATCAGAGTGATACTTTACATATTTTACACATCTGTTTTTAAGTCCCCTTAAAAAGCATTCTTTCTTCTTGTTCCTACAGTTTGATGTTTGAGCTTCACTGTGCACAATGAAGTAGATAGATAGATAGATAGATAGATAGATAGATAGATAGATAGATAGATAGATAGATAGATAGATAGATAGATAGATAGATATAGTCTAAAATGAAGGGAATGATATGGGTATAAAATGAAGTTTTATTTAAGTTGCAATATACACATTTTTCTGTATGTATCCCAACACTTTTTTAAAGCTATATGGTTTTTTATTGTTTTTAATGAGATACATAATATGAAAATATGTGAAATTGTATGTGATTTCCACTTCCTGTAGATTTATTTCATCAATTTATTTTTAGACACGAATGATTGATAAAAATATGTTTTCCTGCTTTCTTTGATGAATGGACTGAAAAATCTTAAAGAAGCACACTTTAGATGTCTGAGGATGACGGAGACAGTGATTGTCCTGTCCATCATCTACCTCATTATTATCAGAAAGCTATGGTACAGTAACGGAGATGATTTGAACTTTCTGAAGTGACACAACACTTAAACAGTATTTGCTATGTAAATACTTTAAGCTGCTCTTTAAATTGATGATTATTCGTCTTGGAAGATAAATGTCAATTTCAAGTCTTGCATTGTCACATATAACTGTCCTATAAATGTGAAGATTAATAACAGTTTCCCCGTTTGTCACGTTGTCATAACAACCGGCTTTTAACTGAATTAAAATGCTTTACTTACTTACTTATTATATTCTTGAATGTGTTTTTATGAATAATGTCTGATCATTGATAATGATCCTTCAGAACACACACACACACACACACACACACACACACACACACACACACACACACAACTAAACACAAATATGAAATAAAACACAAAGCACTGCTGGGTTAAAGATTAAACAACTATTATTGTCCAATAAGGAGACAGCATACACACAGAGGGACATCAGCTCATCTCACTGAGCAAAGAACAAACTTAATCTATTATAGTTTCTGAAGGAACAAAGAAATGATCTGTGATCGGTAAAAACATACCAGTCTATATGACCGCAACCAATGGCAAATAACCATAAGACATACATTTACATACACATGATGTCACATCCCCAGGAAAGGAAATTGGGAGTCAGGAACCTTGTGACCACCAGACCCCTTAATGTAGTCAATGAGAGCATCGCTCAGGACACACACAATTACAGGGTGAAGGCAGCGCTCATACATCCACACATCCCAAAACTCAGAACTTATCTTGACATAGATCAAAGCGAGGAAGTAGCAGTAGACTTCTTAATAATAACAAAGAGCACATTCCACAAGACAGCACAACTACTAGGTAAAAACAGTGATCTTACTTCACAGTCATCTATTAAAATGATAAACCGGCAATTTGTTGCTTATTCACTTTTACAACACACACATACGTGTGTAACCTTCTCTATTTTGTCTTAACCTCAGCAGACTGAAGGGATCACTCTGACTTCTCTCAGGTTCACAGCACATTTATTGGTCAGCACAGCTGTTAGATAAAAACACACATCAGTGTGGTTGGTGGTGATGATCCGATATACAGCTCCTTTACTACACATTAAAATAAGAATAAAATCAACACACTGAAGCAGTCACCATATTACAATAGTTAGGCATTACTTCTCAAACAATACTGTGTGAAGCACAGCAGCTAACAGACTTAGCAAGCTAGCGCAGCTTCACTCAAAGAAAGAAAAGACAGAAATAACAATAAAACAGTGACTCACTGATAGTCACAAACGTGACAGGACAACTCAAGTAACATGCACTTTAACTTCAGTAAAGGCAGTTTCATGACGTAATATTTGAGGAAATCATATTCATATTTGAGCTGTTTTCAGGATCTCAGATCGTCAGAAAAGAGACGAACTGATGTTTTACTGTCATTAAATTTACCACCACCGGCCACCAGAGGGCGCTCAGTCACAACTAATAAAAGGAGCCTTGCAGAGATAAACATAAAATATTAACCTGTTTCACAAGAAAATGAGAATAAAACAGCAAAATATCTTGCTTGCAAAATAAAATAAATACTAAAGGAATGTAGATGTGCCACATGGTGCACTATTTTGTTAGGTTTTGGTTACAGGTTTAGCTATCACCAAAAATTAATTATTATCAAAAGTATTAATTATTAAAATCAATACAATTAATAATAAGGATCGATAATAGCCGGGCACCACCCTGGATAACAGGGAAATTATGTAAAAGATAAATGTAAATGTATTGAGTTATCAATTTGGAACTATGGTTAATAATAAACTTAATAACTATAACCAAATGACCATATCAGAAACTAGTTAACAATGGAAGATCTGTGAGTTCTTGGCAGAACAGAGGTTGGCAAAACTCATTCATGTGCAACATTAAACAGACAGCATGTACATGCAAAAGCATTTATTTGCAACAATGACAAAGCAAAACACACCATCTGAAGTCTTAGCTAAAATTAACCAAAGAATAAAACACACAAGGAATCTAACTGGGCGGGCCTACAGACCCAACACAAATACATTTTGATGAACTTCATTAATTATTATTTCCCCTGTGTTCTGATAAAGACATTAATGTAGTATTTTCACTGTTGTCTACAGTAGCTCTTGTTGTTTGTTCTGAATGTACACTCTATCTAATGTCTCACTATCCCACACACAGGGAAGGGTAAGGGCAAGGGAAACAGGACAAGTAAGAAACAAAAGAAAACTGTGACACGGCCATGGCTGTGACAAAGACACATAATTAGATCATTAGTTAAATAGAGACCACTTGTGTAAATTGTAATATAAATACTTGTGTATTTGGAAGGTGGGTCAGTATTGTTGGTTAATCATCCATCACCATTGAAGACAAAGAGACATTGAAAATGTGGGTGTGAAGGTTGAAGTGGTGGACCCAGGGTTGACAGACTACCATGTGTGAGCCGTAGGTGCAGTTTGACCAGTTCATTCCTGAGACGGCAGCAGGTCAGCTGTCAATCACTCCTCAGGATGGATGGAGTCTTTGCTGCTTGGTCACCTCCAACAATTTCCTGCATACCTTTCTGATGAAACAATTTCCTCCATACCTTTCTGATGAATTCTAAAAAAGGAATACACAACGGTTCCTCATTGAAACCCCTATGAGGAACCAATGTGTATTCCTTTTTTAGAATTCATCAGAAAGGTGTGGAGGAAATTGTTGGAGGTGACCAAGCAGCAATGAGGAACCAATGTGGAAACTTCAATATACATGGTTGGTCTGGGCTTGTCAGGGATTTGTTTCATTCTTAAAGCATAGGTTTACATTTTAAACCCTCATATTTTACTCACATACTCAATAATACACTAAAAGACTTGTTTGTGTTTCCTTGCTGAGCAGCAGTGCAGTGATAGTGACGTAGAGAGGAAATTTCAGACAAAAATATATTAGAAGTTTACAGCATCTGTATCTCCCCAAACCAAGAAAGTCAGGAAAACAAAACAGCAAAAGAATAACCAGGTGTGTCTTTGGATTAATCTTCAGAACAGATAAGACAGCTTTCTGGAGAAGAATTGCTACCGCCTGAGATAAGGACTGACCATGAAAGTCAGCACACCCAGAGAGAGGCTTTAACGTCACCATCCCTATCCCAGGAATAACTCAACTGCGATGTCAGAATTTAAAACAGTTGAACCAAAAACCATAGAGGAAACAGTTCAGCATCTAAAACCATCAACATGCTGTCTTGGCAAAATGCCATCAGACTTTTTTTAAACTATTGTGAACTCTGTCCAAACAGATTTGCGACAAATAATAAATAGCTCACTTCAATCAGGCACGTTTCCTCAACCCCTAAAAGTAGCTGCCATTAAGCCACTCTTAAAAAAGAGAACGCTGGATGCTTCCATGTTAACCAACTACAGACCTATCTCAAATCTTCCTTTTATAGCCAAGATCATTGAGAAAGTGTTTTTTAATCAACTCAGCAATTTCTTGAACTCCAGTGGCCTTTTTGACAAATTTCAATCAGGTTTCCGACCACATCACAGTACAGAAACAGCTCTTATTAGAGTGTTAAATGACATAAGGTTAAACACTGACTCCAGCAAGGTGTCAGTTCTGGTCCTGTTGGATCTCAGTGCTGCGTTTGACACTGTGGATCACAGTATACTGTTGAACAGGTTGGAAACTTGGGCAGGACTCAGCGGAACAGTCCTAAAATGGTTCAGGTCCTACTTGGAGGAGCTGAGTTATTTTGTGACCATTGGAAGTTATGAATCCGATCGAGTGGCTATGACATGTGGAGTTCCTCAGGGGTCGGTTCTTGGACCCCTTCTGTTCAGTCTATATGCTGCCTTTGGGTCGAATTCTGCAGAACTCTAATGTAGACTATCACAGTTATGCAGATGACACGCAGATATACCTAGCACTGTCCCCAGATGACTACAGTCCAATATAGTCATTGTGTCACTGTTTAGAGCAAGTAACACATTGGATGAACCAAAATTTCCTTCAATTAAATCAGGACAAAACTGAGGTCATTGTTTTTGGCAATAAAGAGAAGAGGATTACTGTCAGTAAAATCTCGAGTCACTCTCTCTAAAAACTAGCGACCAAGTCCGAAACCTTGGCGTGCTGATAGACTCAGATCTGACCCCCAGCAGTCATATCAAATCAATCACCAAAACAGCCTTCTATCAGCTTAAGAACATATCCAGAGTGAAGGGTTTTATGTCTCAAACAGACCAGGAGAAATTGATTCATGCTTTCATCTCCAGTAGACTCGACTACTGTAACGGTCTTCTGACTGGACTCCCACAAAAAAGCATTAAACAACTGCAGCTCATTCAGAACGCTGCAGCTCGAGTTTTAACCAGAACAAAGAGATCAGAGCACATTACTCCAGTTCTAAAGTCTTTACACTGGCTCCCAGTCAGCTATAGAATAGATGTTAAAGTTCTGCTACTGGTCTACAAATCACTGAATGGTTTAGGTCCAGAATACATGTATGACATGTTAGTAGAATATAAACCCAGTAGAGCTCTGAGATCTACTGCCTTAGGTCAGATAGTGGAGCCCAGAGTTCAGACTAAACATGGTGAAGCAGCTTTTACACAACTGGAACAAACTACCAGCAGAACTGAAATCAGCCCCAACTGTGAATATTTTAAAATCCAGGTTAAAAACACTTATCTTCTCCTGTGCTTATGATTAAGCTCTTATTTCAAAGCACTTTAAATGTTAATCTTTCATTTGCACTCTATGTCCTTTTAATGATTTTAAAGCAAATGATTATTTTATGCTGCAATCTTATTTTTAATGCTCTATTATAGTATTTTATTTCTCTCTCTTTCTATGTTTCTGTACTTTGTTTTTATTATTAGTGTGTGTGTGTGTGTGTGTGTGTGGGGGGGGGGGGGGGGGGTATGTATGTGTTTACTATGATTGGGTTTTATTTTTATTTCTCAAATTCCATGGGGGTTTTTTTCCTCAATTTTTTCTGTTAAATGTTTGTTTTATGTAAAGCACATTGAGTTGCCACTGTGTATGAAATGCCGCACATTTAATACATGAGGTGCAGCTTTACATAACAGGGTCAACTTAACCCTGACTCCTGTACACATTCATTAATGCTGCCAGGTGAGATTTATTTTCAAGCATGTTGTTGTTGTTCCTGTCTTCATAAGGCCTGCAGTGAAGTAAGAAAAATACAATATTTCCCTCTGAAATGAAGTTCAGTAGGAGTATAAAGTACCATAAGATGGGAATACTACATCTGCTGTTATGGACCAAAACTGTGGATCCACCTGCCCAGAACATTGTGCACATGTAAATGTGATAGTTGGATTTTTTTTGTTCCAGCGCAGGGTTGAAGCAAAGCTGTAAGGTGTTGGGCGTGTTATCATGCAGGTAGAGAGAGGTGTTATCATGTGTGAGGGAGGAAGACAGAGGAAGAGTATTTATGCCGGAGCAGATCTGATGAGATGGACATACTGCACAGTGATGGCTCTCTACAAAGTGATCTGTGTGGCAGCTCTGCTGACTCTACTGGCAGCAGGTAAGGGTCCTCTTCACCTGCACACACCTGAACCAATGACATCTATACTGAACACTGGGGAGGAAGTAAAACCCTGTAATTAAGTAGACAAAGCTGTAACACAACAGGAGTTTAAAAAAACAAAACAATAATATGTACTCAAGAAAAGTACATGTTAAATGGAAGAATTACAGAGATCTCTTATGTAAGTAAAAGTATAAATACCATAATGTAATCTTACTAAAATAAAAGTATTGGTTGTAAAATGTACTTTAAGTGCCAAAAAATGAAATCATAACACACTATTGATAGCAGATAATGATGTGAGGGAAGCAGCAGCTCGGGGCTTCAGGATATTACAGTGAATAACTGTCAATCATCTTGTCACTGACTGTAAAGAGTCACTATGAATCATAACATTTCACTTTTTGTAGATACTGTAAATGTTACTAATGCAAAGAAAATAGAGTCAAATGAAAGCATGTGAGAAGTTTAGAGGGAAAAATCACGATTTGGTGGAGCTGTTAACAACTCACAGACATCTGAAATGTGAGCCGACTACACACTTCTTTTTGTAAGACGTCAAAAGACAAAAAGGTTGGAAACCACTGGTTTCATCAGACATCAGTATCTGTCAGCAAACATCCAATTAGAGGCATCTTGAGTCTGGTGACATTCTCCTTGTATATAATGATATATGACGTTGGTTAAAAACAAAAAAAAGTACATACCTGAAGACAAATATGTTCCGTGTTGTTTTTCCTACACGCTCTGGACAATGAAGGATTACTGATGAAGTAAAAACAGGTTTGACGGGACACCAGACAGCACAGCTGAGTCCTTTAAAATAACATTAAGGCTCTATATGCTGTCATTACTCTACTTACACTGTAGGATTTATATTTTCCTTTTTTAAAGGCAGTAATTACACTTGTTGTGCATATTTTACTGTGTCTGTTCTGAATTTCAGCCCATATAGTTTTTACTTGTTAGTTTAACTGAACATTTGCTTTAATGAATCATATTTTTTAATTCCAATTTTAACCCTAAACCCACCTGCAGCCTATATGTTCATTAATAAACCTCATCTGGCTCTGCTGGCACTTTTTCCTCTCTGATTATTTTTCTTTCGCTAAGTGAACCTTAATTATGATTTTATTATGTAACAGGATTACAGCATAATATCACAGGGGAAGAGAGAAAACGGCATATACAGTTAATTAATTAATTCATTGATTAATAATTAATTACAGCCAAAAATAACAAACAAATCTATCTATCTATCTATCTATCTATCTATCTATCTATCTATCTATCTATCTATCTATCTATCTATCTATCTATATATTCAAAGGGCTCCATCAGTCAACTAGTAGAATAATGTCAGTTACAGCAATTACAACATGTCTTTAAGGCAGTTTTATTTATTTTATTAATGGTAAGTCTAAATAAAGCATACACACATTTATACTATAATGGCCAGTTCACTTTATTGTAAGGGCAGAGCATCATGTTTTCTCACACCTGTGGAATCATTAGATGGGCCTCCAGCTCACCCCATTACCACATCAACTCAAAGAGCTATATATTATTATGGGGGTATTGTACAGGCCACTATCTCATTTTCTTCCACTGAAAGAGCACTGATAGAGGCAATCAATATGGCAGAAATGACAGCAATTACAGAATTTAGGTATTTTTCTCCTTTGTGGAGGCACCTTAGAAGACATTTTATCATGTTTGCTCTGTGAGCTTAGTAGTATAGTATAGTATAGTATAGTATAGTATAGCAGTATGTTTTGTCCATTGGGGCACCAGTGAACCTTTCCTTTTGATGAGAGTGAAAAGTTGTAAAAAGGAAGCAGTAAATTCTAGGATGGTACAGCACTTAGCTTTCTGATCATAATGATTTCTGAAACAATGCCATTGAAAACAAACAAACTCCTTTTCGGTAACTCTCTCTCTCTCTCTCTGTGCTCAGAGAAGAGACGGGAAAATTTGTGTCATTCATATTTTAAAAATCTGTTTTTAAGCCAGTTCAGTGGTCAATATGGTGATCTTCACAAAGGTCCAACTATGGACATATTACGTATCAATATATCATAATGTGTTAGTGAACATAAATGCTGAATTGTTGTTTCATGAGCTGTTTGTTTTCTGTTTTTCAGAGTCTCACTCACAACTTAATGGTAAGTCAAAGTTTCCACTTGTTTAATTCTCTTCCCCCTTTCAGCTGTGGTGCACAGTGGTGATTCAGGGAGGGTCGAGCATTTCTCACTCAGTGTTTTTTATCTTCTGTCTCTCTGTAGTGTGCGGTCGGCCTCCTCGCAACACCAGGATTGTTGGAGGACAGGCGGCCCCTGCAGGCAGCTGGCCCTGGCAGGTCAGTCTGCAAAGATCTGGACGTCACTTCTGTGGAGGATCCCTCATTAACAAAGAATGGGTGCTGACGGCTGCTCAGTGTGTTTCTAGGTAAAAGTTAGAGCTATATGAAAAAACAACATGACATGGTCGAGACACCTACAAGGGTTCACAGGATGAATCTGAGGGGTCTTGAGATGATTAACAGGACAGAAAAGAATAAAAATAGGACACACATGTACAAATTATTCATTTGAGGGACCAGTTTATGTAATATGAAGGTAGGACTCTGTGAATTAATACTTATTGTAATTTGAGGATATATATTTCTAATTTATGGGCATTATATCACCTTGTTGCGACATGGTGATGAATGGCTTTGTGTCTCCACTGCAGCCCTGATTCTCATTTCTTTGCACTGTTTGGTTTCTCTTCTGATCTTCAGCGCGAGCACAAGCGGTTTGGTTGTTTTCCTCGGACTCGAGAGTCTAGAAGGGTCCAACCCCAATAACGTGTCTCGAACAATCTCCCAGATCATCAATCATCCCGACTACAACAATGTCACAGATGACAACGACATCTCCCTACTGAAGCTTTCCTCACCGGTTACTTTCAATGACTACATTCGGCCAGTGTGCCTGGCAGCCCCAGGCAGCACCTTCTTCAGTGGCGTGACCTCTTGGGTCACCGGCTGGGGCAGCATTGGATCTGGAGGTAGGTTATACAGCAACTGTGTCCCATTTACTTTCAGAGATAGCGTGACCCGAGGCTTCAAATTTACACATCGCACTTGTGTTTGTTGGATACTGGACCAAGATTGGGTTTTAGTTAGCTTCATAGTGAGTTTTAGCAACTTTACTGTTTTGGTTCAATCTCAGTCTCTTAATGTCATTTTCTGAGAAAAAGCAGTTTTTAAAAAAAGCCACTGTTCAGTACCTGCTCAGCACCAAACAGCAAACAGACACAGTTATCTGTAGACTAGCTGGTGAACATAATGGAGCATTTAGATATTTCCCTCAGGAGTTGGTAGAGAGTAAAAACAGAGCTAAAAGAGAGAGAATATTGGACTTTATATTCAGCAGGTGGACAGAAACACGACTCCTAATGAATGATAATGTTGATCAGTAACTGCTGGATGTGGAATCTGTTTCCTAACAAGTGAGACTACTTTAATAGCTGATAACGAGACAAAGTTGAATTTACAGACTGTCCTGCTGTAAATGATAAAACACACAATGTCAAGTAGCTTTAACCAGACTGAAACTATAAAAGGGCCCAGAATAGAACCCTGAAGAACAACAAAAGTAATAATTGATATTATCAATGAATGATAATGTTGTAACTGCTGGATGTGGGAATAAGTAACTGTTTGCTGACATGTTCAATTTATCAGCTCAAAAGGTGATATGTCAGTGTTGTGTTCACTACCTGTTTCTGCTGAAAACTAGTAGACAAAGCAAGTGGTATGAGTTCTTTTCAAAGTGTATTTCACCATATATGCTGTTTATTATTCTGATTTTGTTTGTCTTTAGTACCGCTTCCTTCCCCAAAAAACCTAAGTGAAGTGGACGTGCCAGTTGTTGGGAACAGGCAGTGTAACTGCGACTATGGAGTGGGCTTAATCACAGAGAACATGATCTGCGCTGGGTTACGTGCTGGAGGGAAGGGCTTCTGTGAGGTGATCATTTTACCAACTGTGCTTAACTCCCCCTTCAAAGATTCTCTCTCCTGACCCTCTTCTGTATGTTTCTTTCCTCAAAGGAGGACTCAGGCGGTCCAATGGTGTCAAACAATGGAAGTGTCTGGGTCCAGGCTGGAGTTGTGAGCTTTGGAAGAGGTTGTGCACTGCCTTATTTCCCAGGAGTCTACGCCAGAGTGTCCCAGTATCAGTCCTGGATCAACAACCAAATCACCAGTGACAAGCCAGGCTTTGTCAGGTTCACGTCCACTGGGACTGACAGTGACCTCAGTGCGAACTGTTCCGGCCTGCCACCACCTCCAACAACCACCCTGCCTCCAACAACCACTCCAACAACCACCCTGCCTCCAACAACTACTCCAACAACCACCCTGCCTCCAACAACCACTCCAACAACCAACCTGCCTCCAACAACCACTCCAACAACCACCCTGCCTCCAACAACTACTCCAACAACCACCCTGCCTCCAACAACCACTCCAACAACCACCCTGCCTCCAACAACTACTCCAACAACCACTCCAACAACCACCCTGCCTCCAACAACCACTCCAACAACCACCCTGCCTCCAACAACCACTCCAACAACCACCCTGCCTCGAACAACCACTCCAACAACCACCCTGCCTCCAACAACCACTCCAACAACCACCCTGCCTCCAACAACCACTCCAACAACCACCCTGCCTCCAACAACCGCTCCAACAACCACCCTGCCCCGAAAAACCACTCCAACAACCACCCTGCCTCCAACAACCATAGTCAAACGTGAGTAACAGTCATGTTAGACCCTTTCAGCCAACTTCATTCCAACATATTAACACAAACTATACCTCATTTATGAGTTAACACTTGTTGATCTCCTGGGTCAAAATTGACTTGAGGACAACAGAAAAGCCAACAGAGCAGAAATATTCCAGATTTTCCCAGATGTCAGCCTTTCATTGTGTGCCTTTTGCTTTTCTCTCCAGCTGTGGTCTGCGGAACCACCAACGCCACATTGAATCCACGTATTTTGGGGGCTAGCTCGGTGGCGACTGCTGGCGTGTGGCCGTGGATGGCGAGCCTTCAGAAGAATGGAAGTCATATGTGCGGCGGGACTCTGGTGTCTGTGGACTCAGTGCTGAGCAATGCCAACTGCTTCTCAAGGTGAGCCTGATATATCTTAATCCTTTGTGAACACACACTGCGCACAACTTCCTGCTGCCAGAAAAACTCACTACAGAACAAAATGTGGATTCATCTGCTGCTGAAAATAGTCCCCAACAAATGCACTATTTCCTCCTGTTTGTTAAAACTACAGTGACCAGCTGTTTTAGGAAATGATTTAGCCTTTTTAAAAAAAAATATGAAGCCATATATTTGTGGGTTGTTTTTAAAGGTCTTTAGTAGGAACCAATGGGATCAGGTTAGAGAGAGCCACAGAGAGAGTTGGGAAGTCTAACACATTGTTGGTTTTCAAGTTATTCTCAGTCCTAATTTAGTGGTTTTTACCTCCCACAGTTCACCAGTGGCGTCTGAATGGACTGTGGTCTTGGGTCGTTTGAAACAGAAAGGATCCAACCCCTTTGAGGTGACACTGAACGTGACAAATATCACCCTTAGCAACCTAACTGGGTCTAATGTAGCAGTGCTGCATCTGTCAACCCAGCCCACCCTGTCCAGCTACATCCAGCCCATCTGCCTGGACAACGGAAAGACCTTCACTGTGGGCTCCACATGCTGGGCTGCTGGCTGGAGCTCTGGACGAGGAGGGGGTTAGTCCTTCACATACAGACTGATAGAATAACGTTAGCTCTCTTTATCCTGTCAAACACTTAGGACATTGCATGCTGGTAAATCTGGAAGTTTCCCCTCATCATTTTCCTATTTTTCCCAACTCTAGAGGAAGAAGTTCTGCAGGAGTTTCAGACCTCGGTGGTAGATTGTGGGAACCCGTCAACCAGTGACAGCATTTGTACAGGACCCTTTACACTGGAGCAGGTGAATAATGAGAGATTCATGTATAACATTTGTTTATTCAGTATTTCAGTATTTTATCATTTGTGGGACTTTAAACATCCACATCCAAGTTTGAACCACGCAAGTTCAAATTTGGACACAATGGATAATATAACACGCTTTTAAAATACAACTCGTGAGCCTAAAATGGATCAAATCAACCCAATGTAAAGTCTGTCCAAAGGTAAACAAAAGCATGAATTAACTTTCCATCATGATATTGACTTTGAAAGATTTGAAACAAGGAAAAAAAGAGGCACATTTTTTTGTAGTTTCATGAAATGCTGTGACTAAATGTCCCCTCTAATTACTTTTATTACATGTTTTTGTCCAGGGTGACAATGGGGGTCCAATTATGTGTAAGCTGGACGGCTCGTGGTTCCAGGCAGCCGTGTTGTCAGTCAACACCACCAACACCACCATCAGCAGCACCAACAGCACTTCCAGAACCTCCGCCACTGAAACTCGGGCAGATTCGGTGATGGTCTTCACCAAACTGAGCAACTATCAGACCTTCCTGGTTCAGACTGTAGGACCGTTCTTATCTCCAGCCTCCAACAACGACGCAACTAACAGCTACGCGACCACCGCTCAGACCCCCAGCCAGACCCCCAGCCAGACCACCAGCGGGGGGCCACCTGCTCACCCCTTCTTCTTCTTCTTCCTGTTGAAACTTGAGCTAATTCTACTTGCTAAATCATACGCTATGTGTTAGCTCAGTCTGTGCGTTCGTTAAATGAAAGGATAGGAGAAGATGAGCGGTCTCACAGGCTATTTTATTTAGCAGTAAATGAATAAAACATACAGAGCTCTGGGTCGAGATCTTCCTGTCCCTGATGAACAACAGTGTGTGTCAGTTCATGAAGTCCGACTCCTCTCCTTTCCCTGACCCCTTTATACAAAAATACACAATCAGATATAATGTGTGAGGTGCTGTCGTCTCATGATTGGCTGTTGATCTGACTCCATCCTCCATCTTCTCACAGTCCAGGATATGTGATCTTCCTGTGACCTCCTTAACTGAAACTACACAATCACCAGACCTCCTGTGGGGGTTTCATGGTTAGTTCTTCTGAAACTACACAATCACCAGACCTCCTGTGGGGGTTTTATGGTTAGTTCTGCATTGTTTAACAAAGGATGGTCAGGGCTCTGACTGAATGTTTGACCCCGCTCTCCTGTTAATAATAAACCTTTAACCTATGCAAGTGGGACGTGTCAACATCCAGAATCTACCTATTTACTTACACTTCAGGGTAAACTGTCTTCATGCATTCTTATTACACAACAAGCTTACTGCTTTCAGATTGTTACACATAGGACCACATATTTATATGAAACAAACAACAAAGTAATTAATCCCCTTATGTGATATTTTAGCAGTGGCCAATTCATAGCATATATCTACAATTCCCCCTTTTGGTCTCATAAACATGAGACCACGAAACATATTCATATTTCATCCTCATCCTCAAACCGATATCCTTCCCCCGCCACCAACGCCATCACTTCCATCTCCAACTGTGGCATCTGGTAAGGAGGAGGAACCTTTCCTTCAATTGCGGTGACAATCAATCTGTTACACAAAGATCTTAGACAGGGAATACAACAACATCCACATAAAATCAACATTCCCATTACACTTACTAGGGACACTAATACAGACACAATCAATCCCCTCCATTTACCAAACCATGATTCCAAGATGCTTTCCAAAGGGTTATCGATGCCTGAGTGTTCATGCATTTCTGAGGATAAGGTTCTCAATCCTTCCAGAGCTCTGGTTACAGAGCCATCCGGTGCAGTGTTGTTTGGGATGAAAGTACAGCACTGATCTCCAAACATGGAGCAGACCCCTCCCTTTTCTGCTAATAACATGTCCAATGCCATTCTATTCTGTACTGTCATCAATGAGGTGGCTGCCAGCTGTTCTGAGAGACCTGCTACTGCATCCCGGGTCTTATTTGCCAAGCGAAGTACATTGTAATGGATGTAATTTATACGATCAACGTTCTTGTTTGGGGTAACTGGAAATAAGGCACTAATCAGGGGGAGATTCTCAAACCCTGCTGCTATTTGACTAGCCAATTTATATTCATTCGGTACTCCCCGGGGCACGCCAATGGCATCCACGTAGGTGGTTGAGCCTGAGGTGAGGTCAAATGCATCTCTACTCGTCCGTTTTTTGGTGAAACCACTACGACGTGGTCCCAGGAGGAGTAGTGGTAACCCTAAGCGGACCATTGCACAGGTTCCTGACCAGTCTGGTGGCAGGTACGTGTGCAAGGTCCTATCTCCACAATACCAAAACAAGTCTGCCCTGGCCCAAACCATTGTACTGGCATTCTGCCAGCCCGTCATGTTAATCATGGTTTTACACCAATCAGTAGAAATGTCTCCCATCCTGGTGGCGTTAGTCCTGGTGAAACAAGTATAGTTGTTAAGTTGTGGGGTGAATGTGGGTGGGATGGTAGAGTTCTTTACAGGTGGAAAGATAGCACTCAAAGTGGCACAATGAAGCGGGTTTTTCTGCATGGTCAGGGACATCATACACTGAAATCCTACAGGGTCAATTTCAGGATACAGTGGTGCTGGGGTAGTGAATAAGGTTGGTCTGGCCGAGGAACATGCAACACAATTGCTCATGTTCATCGAAGCTGCCGTAGCAGCTATCCAGTCCAACCACATATTCTTTTCCCCATAACCAGTAGCTAATTTAACAATGTCCTGCTTGGTCAATTTGCTATAATCAATTTGTACTACTCCCTTTCTCTGCCTGTGCTCTATTTCAGTGGCACTAGTAGATGTTTTGATTTTGCTTTCAGGTGGAGTAGGGAGAAGATTAACCTTAATTAAACCCACAGGATCTTTTCCTTGTAGGTCTACTCCTAAAACTATGTAAAACCTCTTTGGTGTTATGTAATTTTTAGTCATAAAGGGGTCGTCCCAAAGATTGCTAATGGTCAAAAGCAGTGGGTTCATGGACCTAGAATCACTGTGAAACTGACCTTTAATAAACTTAATCTTGCTGACCTTCCCCTTATCTTTAACAGCATACAATGTTGGCACCCAACGTGGCCCTGTAAATTGCCACACTAGATCCCACCCTCCACACCAGCTTCCCCCTGGGGTGAAGCTGTCGACACAGGCCTCATGTACCATATTGCTTCCACAGAGATATAAATCATACATTTTCCATCGTGCTTCATTCTTCCCGCATTCAATTACACTGCATAAATCGAATTGGAACGTCACATTGGTTCCTACCGTATAATCCAATTCTACCCCTCCGTACTTGCTCAGGCACCAATCCCCTGTTTCTTGGGCAGCTCTCTTGTTTCCGGGTTTCCCTTTCCCCTCTGTATTTCGATCCCCCATGGCTGATCCCCATAACAACACCAACATAATAACAATAATGCATGATATGATAGTAAACACTCCTAGCCACCACCACCTGTTGTGGTGTGGCTCCCCTGCTACAATATACATCTTAATACACTCTTCTGATTATTTTTAGCAAGCAAAACTGGCTCAGTTTGCTCAATTGGATTCTAGAAAAACTACTTTTCCGGAAGATTTTCAAACCTTCTCAACCTTATACCAGAATGTTGTCCTCAGGCTGCTGAAAAGAAGAATTCGTTATCAATGCTCCACTATACTCCTCCTTTGTCTTATCTGATCTAAAGTCCTGATTGGAGGGTCTGTGGCAGCACACTGGCTCCAGTGATACCAGCTGTCTCCCTTTCCTTGCAGCCTGAGTGCGTGCGATGTCCTTTCCACCACCTTGAATGGTCCTGTCCACCTTGGCTCTGACCACTTCCGCTTGATGACTTTCAGTAGGACCCAGTCTGTTGTAGGCGGGCTCTGCCTCTCGGGGTCCCCCTTTACAGCTCCAACCTGTTTCGAGAAAGCTGAAACCAAAGCTGTTAGTTGATCATAGTATGGCTTATACCTTACATGAACCCTTTCTCTATCTACCATCTGTACCCCTGCTCCAGGTCCGGGAAACTGTTGACCTGTTCTTAGCTCATAAGGGGTGAACCCTGTAATTGAATTAACTGAGCTTCTGATGGACATTAAGGCTAAGGGCAGAGCATCCACCCAGCTTAATTTAGTTTGAGCACACACTTTTCCTATTTTACCTTTAATGGACTGATTCATTCTTTCCACCTTTCCCTGTGATTGCGGGTGGTATACTGCTCCAAACGCGTGTTTCAGCCCTAGCGCTGATTCTACCTCCTGCAAATCTTTATTCTTAAAGTGTGTGCCGTTATCCGACCTGATTCTTTTTGGAAACCCATACGTCGGAATGTAGTGATTTATCAAAAATTTGATCACTGTTTTTGCGTCTTCCTTCTTTGCAGGCATAGCTTCTGGCCAACCAGTGTATGCATCCACTGCGACCAGGAGATACCTGTACCCGCTTACTCTCTCAATCATATCAGTATAGTCAATCACTATCTCTTGCCCTGGCATTTGTGGAAGAGGAAATTTCCCTTCATGCGGCTTCACTGTTGCTCTCACATTGTATTCTGTACACGTTTTACACTCTCTGATATGATTCTCGATCATTGCTGGCAAAAACGGATGCCTACTGTGGTCTCTGCTTTATCATGACCCCTACACTTAATGACTGTTATTTCTGCAGGTTTCATTAAGGCCTCTGCTAACCTTTTAATGACTTTTTCATGTTTGATGGGCGTTTTGGCTGCAGTAAAAAATCCTGCTCTGATCCATTGACTCAATTCTACCTGTATCGCTCCCACCACATATGCTGAATCGGTATAAATGTTCACTCTCTTCCCTTCTGCCCATTCTAACGCTGCTACCATTGCTTGTAATTCCGCTAGCTGAGCTGATTCTTTCCCTTCCACTGTGCCTGTCAATACTTCCTCAAACCCGTCTTCTGTTTGCCTTATTACTGCATATGCTGCTTTTAATCCTTCTGTGGGGTGTCTGTAGCAACACCCATCTGTGAACAAAGTTTCCTCTGGGTCTGTGATTGGTTTTGCTTGCAAGTCTGCTCTGACCCTGATATCTCTCTGTACCCTTTCCTCACACCTATGTGGCTCTCCCTCCCCCATGTTATCAGCCATGTTGATTCCTTCATGTGTAAACGTGATGTGTGGCGCGTTTAGAATTTTTTCTAATCTGGTCTGTCTTAGTGATGTCATTGTGAAGGCTGTTGAATTCACAAATGCCACTATACTATGTATTGTTAACACTGTGAGTGGGTATCCCATGACTATGTGTGCTACTTTTTGGAGAATCTTTGCTACCCCTGCTGCATGTCGTGTGCATGGCGGGTGTCTGTCCTCTGTTGGATCAAGAGTAACACTTATATACATCAGTACCTGCCTACATCCCCCTTTTTTCTGAAAAAGAACACCATTTACTGTGTGTAATTTTTCAGAAACATCTAGGAAGAATGGTTCCTTTTAATCAGGAACACTCATACCATTCCATTTGTTCTTATATAAGTTCAACAACAGCAGTCACACCTTTTTTCCCCACAAGAATACCACTAGAGGAAATGCTCCAGTGTGTTCCTTCTAACTCTTGATACAAAAATGCATGCTGTTAAAGCTCGTTACTTTCTCTATCCTAATACAGGGTTGTGTGGAGGAGGTCTGCGGGGGGAGTGTAGGGGTGTAGCATCTGAACCCAGGGTTTCCATTAATTGTCCTTCAGGTTCCAGGAGTCCCCAGTATATTTCCCCTCCTGTCCTTTCTGCTGATAGAGATGTGTCTGCTGATAACATCATCTGTGTTCCAGACTGAATCATTGTCTTGGAACAGTGCACAGAGTACCATTTGGAATGTAGGGATCTGCCAACCCTACATGTTCCTGAGTCCTCGGACCCTTTCCGTAGTCATAACCCTTTTCTCCCATCATAGTCTGGGGATACTGACCCTGTGCGAGGGTCACTGCTGCATACGGGGCCTGGAAGGGTGGTCCTGCTTGCTGAGGTGGGGGTGCTTGGTGCCCTGGTTGACCGCCTACAAAACAGTTGCTGGATGGTTGCACTCTGGATCCTCCGCGACCCCTGCCTCTCCCATGCATTCCTCCCACCACCCTGGCAAATCTACCCCCCTGTTATTGATAAGATATTGTTGGATATAAATCTGGGGAACTGGCCTGTGGCTGGGGCTGTTGAACTATTTGGTTGGCTGGTTTTTGCGTGTTTTTCTATGCATCATTTAACTGTTTCTTAGCATCATGTAATTGTAATTTCAACAGCTGTATGTGAGCTGACTCAGTATTCTGTTTATCTGCATCTAATTTTACCCTATGTCTTTTCATATGGTGTGTCGAGTGTTTTTCCCACTGTTCTGTGGAACAACCTGGGATATCAGGGCTGCCTTCCATGGCTTCTTTAACGGACTTTGGCATTCCTGTCATGATACATCTGTGTTTGTGCTGTATATGGGGGGGTGCAATGGGCAATTTAGGGTATGATGGAGCAAAGGGTCCTGCTTTACTGGGACCGCTTGGTTCCTTCTGTGACATTTCTACGGCTGCACAGGCTAAGGTCATTTATGTATGTGGATTATTCTCTCCTATATGATCACATAAAGGCATCATCATAACTTCACCTCATCAACAGAAACCCTAAGTGTCATCTGTTCAATTCTATCATTTGTACCATCTAGACACAATGAAACAACCTCCTTAACACTCTAATACACATTCTCAAACCATTTATATCCTTTTACAACCCTGTCTCTGTCTGCTCCTTCAGCTTCAACCTTTCACTTTCCTTAACCATTTACCATTACCCTTCTTATAAACACATACTTTAGTTTTCTAAGCTTTCTAGCTAATATTATCTTACAACCTTTCTCCCATCTTATATCTCAAAGTTTTGAGCGACACATAATCAATTCTCCCACTTTTAATAACCTCAAATTTATTTATCACTTAGGCAAAAAACTGCATCACTATGCTGTCATATTTTCCATACATAACTTCTACTGTCCCCTGAACTTTATTCTGACAACTATTATCAGCACCCGTGGCAAACCTCTCACAGTCAACTATATTACTGTCCTAACAATAATAATCCTACATCTATCCCCAAAATAATTGTTCTTCAATGAAAGTCTTCTATTAAAACTACAAAGAATAACCGGAAGCCAAAGTACAATTAAAACTTATCACTCAGGATTAAATACCCTATTACTAGCGATAGATTAAACCAGAAATTTTGAAAATGTCTTTTTTACTCTGAATAATTTTAAGAATTCCTAAATCCATATAATGTGAACACTATGGCAACAAGTATCTACCTAACGTTAACCACCACTTGTATTGTGTACTCTGTATTTTCTACTTCCCACATACAACAGAGTATTCCAAAAATCAAAAATGTTTCAGTTCTTCCCACCAAAAGATACTCGCTGTTCAAAACCTTCCAATTCTTTAAACAACACAAAATTTCATAAACAAACAACAAGAAACTTTCACACACCACTGGTTTTAAACATAGGTTGTCTCAAGAACAAAAAACAATAAGAACAACAAGTGGTCTCTCTCTTCCACATACCACCCCTAACACTCAGGATATCAGACACACACACAGATCAGGAAAAAAGAGGGGGGCACAAGCACTCCTGCATCACACACACATGTGAACTGCCTTATCTCACACACACTTCCAGCAGTACAAAAACTTTTAACAACAACCCACAACCCACAAGAAACAAAAAGAGTGAGTTCTCCACTCACTAAGCGCTTTTATCGGTCTATACCGAACGGACCCGGAATTAATCTTTACTCCCTTTTAGAACTTGATCAGAGTTAACCCTCAGTGGCCAGTCAGTTTGTATGGAGTTCACCCGAGCAACTGACCTTTCAGCGAGTTTTTCAGCCACTGCTGGCTTATCTGCTCACTGAGACACCCCCGAGTGTCCTCTCTGAGACACTACTCAATTTCTATCTCCCTATGCTGAACAACCTTATTTCGTCAGCTTAAACACATATAACAGTCATTTTCATACAACTGAAAATGATAAATAGAGAGCGCTGCTTTTATGAGGAAAATAACCCCAACGGTCTTTAAACCCCTCTCTTTAAATTTCCGTACGTGTCTGCCCTGCTTTTGTTTAGGATATTTCACCTAAAAGGGTGTTTAAACCCACACGTGGCCAATGTGTTAGAATTTATGGACTCTAAGTCCAAGGGACTCAAACCCATCAACACACTCCTGCTTTCATGGGTCTTCTAAAAAACCCAAAGGTGTTTAAACCTGTGCGTTGTATACCTATTAACCTACCCTTTTTATTCTATGTTTTACTCATTCACTTTTACTAAGACACTTGCAGTATAATGACAACACTCAATTTGGTATATCCAATTGCAGAACTTTTGATAAAACAGGCGTCTGCTTACCTTATTATTTGCGGCCGCTGATTGATGTCACCACACGTCAGTTGTCTGTTGTCGTTCAATTTCCTGCTGTGGTCCGTCACTTCTCCTTCCGATCACGTCAGGGTCACCATTTTGTTGAAACTTGAGCTAATTCTACTTGCTAAATCATACGCTATGTGTTAGCTCAGTCTGTGCGTTCGTTAAATGAAAGGATAGGAGAAGATGAGCGGTCTCACAGGCTATTTTATTTAGCAGTAAATGAATAAAACATACAGAGCTCTGGGTCGAGATCTTCCTGTCCCTGATGAACAACAGTGTGTGTCAGTTCATGAAGTCCGACTCCTCTCCTTTCCCTGACCCCTTTATACAAAAATACACAATCAGATATAATGTGTGAGGTGCTGTCGTCTCATGATTGGCTGTTGATCTGACTCCATCCTCCATCTTCTCACAGTCCAGGATATGTGATCTTCCTGTGACCTCCTTAACTGAAACTACACAATCACCAGACCTCCTGTGGGGGTTTCATGGTTAGTTCTTCTGAAACTACACAATCACCAGACCTCCTGTGGGGGTTTTATGGTTAGTTCTGCATTGTTTAACAAAGGATGGTCAGGGCTCTGACTGAATGTTTGACCCCGCTCTCCTGTTAATAATAAACCTTTAACCTATGCAAGTGGGACGTGTCAACATCAAGAATCTACCTATTTACTTACACTTCAGGGTAAACTGTCTTCATGCATTCTTATTACACAACAAGCTTACTGCTTTCAAATTGTTACACATAGGACCACATATTTATATGAAACAAACAACAAAGTAATTAATCCCCTTATCTGATATTTTAGCAGTGGCCAATTCATAGCATATATCTACATTCCACCTCCTTGTCTTCTCCGTTTTCCTCCACCTAACCGTCTAGGAACCTGCCTTTACCTGTACAAAGGTTTACATGATGTGTCGGGCACAAATGAATGTAAACAACCATGTGAGACAATATAGGCTTAAAGCTGCATTAACTAATCTATGGCTTGATTTTGTCTTAATTGGCGACCACCAGGAATAGAGTAGTAAAGTGTGCAGGGTTACATCAGAGTGATATTTTACATATTTTACAATTCCCCTTAAAAATCATTCTTTCTTCTTGTTCCTACAGTTTGATGTTTGAGCTTCACTGTGCTCAATGATGTAGATAGATAGATAGATAGATAGATAGATAGATAGATAGATAGATAGATAGATAGATAGATAGATAGATAGACAGACAGACAGACAGACAGACAGACATAGAGTCTAAAATGAAGGGAATGATATGGGTGTAAAATGAAGAATTATTTAAGTTGCACTATACACATTTTTCTGTATGTATCCAACACTTTTTTAAAGCTATATGGTTTTTTATTGTTTTTAATGAGAACCACATAATATGAAAATATGTGAAATTGTATGTGATTTCCACTTCCTGTAGATTTATTTCATCAATTTATTTTTAGACACGAATGATTCATAAAATATGTTTTCCTGCTTTCTTCAATGAATGGACTGAAAAACCTTAAAGAAGCACACTTTAGATGTCTGAGGATGACGGAGACAGTGATTGTCCTGTCCATCATGATTATTATCAGAAAGTTACTGTACAGTAGTGACACAGCACTTAAACAGTATTTGCTATGTAAATACTTTAAGCTGAACTTTAAATTGATGATTATTAAGAAGCCACACATAATTGTCCTATAAATGTGAAGTTTAATAAGATTTCCCTGTTCGTCACGTTGTCATAACAACCGGCTGAATGAAAATGTTTTACTTGATTCAGTGGCATATATTTGCGAGCTACTGTTGCTCTCAGTTTTATTTAAAAGGTAACTTGTTTTTTTTTACACTAATAAAGAAATGTACAGAATATTGACTGAATGTGTGCTTGAGTCTTGATAGACACAAATGATTTAATAACAAGTCTTTATCATTCATAATTTTTAACATTGTAGTGTACCACAAGATGTTCATTTCATTATGTAGTTTGTTTCTGACCACAGTAGTTGTTGGAAATTATGTTTTGTAGTTGCCCACATGGTCCACTTTTATAATATAGGTTGCTGAACTGAAGATGTCGAAAACTTTGGGCGAACTTTGGACAAATTCTTCACAATAACACTAAATGTACCTGAAACTATATAACGACAGACTAGACATGAGAAAGAGAGAGCAAGCCAGCATTAAAACATTTCAGAATTTAATAAAAACCTTCCAAACGTATAAAAGAATAGCACAAAGGTACTTTTTTTGTCATTTTTACAAGTAGAAATCTTTCGAAACATTCACTCAATAAAATGAATTACAACATAGATCATAGAAAGGCACTTACAGCAACTTTAAACAGTTCAACAAAACCAGGTCTAGATCTCAGTCTGGTCCTGCAGGTAAATACAGGATTGTAAAACAGTCTGCAGTCCATTTAACTGTTAACTGTTGAGTCTCACAAAAAGGCCTTTATTATATTTAAAATGACACATTAAACAGGGCTGTGAAGTGTTTGTCATGTTTGGATCTAAACCAACCATGAACTGATCTATTAGTAAAGTATTGTGTGTGTGTAGTGGAACTGAAAGTAATGGAGGGTGATAACAGAACATTTTTAAATATAAAAGATGAAGAGAACAATCTCAATTAAAAGACAAGTAGTCCTGTTTAACTGGTTTCACTGGTGTTGATCACGAACTGCAACATTCATAGTTTGAGTCCAACCAGGAACCTTTGTCACACTTTATTGTCCTGTCATCCCTCTCCTGTAAACTTCACTGAAAGGGCTCTTGGTGGTCAGCACACATCCGTCATCTTCTTCTTCTTCTTTTTTCTTCTTCTCCTTCTATTTCTACTTGATCCTGATCTCGAAGCAGAGACAGTTGCAGGAGTCACACTCAGGAGGCTGACAGGTGCAGGCACAGTCCCATTTGACACACTGTGGGAAAACAAACTAGTCACTGAGGAGACAAACACCTTTAAACTTTACATACTGAGCTCCAGTGATCCTAGTCAGGGTGGTTTTGCCAAGGTGCAACTTTCTGGGTCTTTATATAGCCATGTCTTGTGATGACACTGGACCAATTGACTCCCTTTTTGATTGTATATTAGATATTAATGTCTGGATGGTACAAAACCCCTGAACAGCTCAACCAGGATAAAACTGAGATTTAAGTCATAGGTTCTAAAGCTCAGTGTCATGGATGCTCCCTCCACATCTAGTGCTTCCTAGTATTTCCCTGTGTTTCATTTCCCCCAAAGTTTCTGTCCCATTCCCTGTTAGTCTCTATGTGCTGGCATGGGCAGGTCCTTTCTCCGCTCTCTGGTTGCTGGCTCCAGTTTCTATTCACCTGTGCCTCTTTTCACTTCCAGTCAGCAATCATACTCACCTTCTATTCATCAACTCATCAAGCTGCAGTATACACTCACTGGCCTCTTTACTAGGTATACCTGTGCTTGCCGAACATCTGATTCAGGAGGAGCAATGCGGATTCCATCCTGGCCGTGGAACAATGGAGCAGCTCTTCACTCTGGCAAGGATACTGGAGGGGTCATGGCACATCCAGTCTACATGTGCTTTGTCGACTTGGAGAAGGCTAATGACCGTGTTCCTCAGGGGACCTTGTGGAAGGAGTATGGGGTACCAGGGCCCTAGTCTGTCCCATGTCTCTGATTCTGTTTGTGATTTTCATGGACAGAGACTCAAGGCCGGGGGGAAGAGAGTGTCCAGCTTGAAGACCTCAGAATTGCCTTGCTGCTTTTTGCGGATGATGTGGTTCTGTTGGCCTCAACACAACATAGCTTTCAACGTGCACTGTTTGCAGCCGAATGTGAAGCGGTCAGGATGAGAGTCAGCACCTCCAAATCTAAGGCCATGGTGCTCTGCCAGAAAATGGTGGATTGCCCCCTCAGGGTTGGGAGGGACTTACTGCCCCAAGCGGAGAAGTTTAAGTATCTCGGGATCTTCGGGGTAAGATGGAGCATGAGATTGACAGGCGGATCGGTTGCGACATCTGCAGTGATGCGGGTGTTAGATAAAGAAATATACTAGTCAGTCTTCATTCCAACCCTCACCTATGGTCACGAGCTTTGGAAAGAATGAGAATATGATACAAGCAGCCAAAATTAGTTTCCTCCGGAGGGTGTCTGGGCTAAGCCTTAGGGTCAGGAGTTCAGACAATTCTACTTTAAGTGTATTACTGAGGTCATAGTGGGTGATGGTGGTGTATTAGGGTGCGTTATATTGAATGGTGTTCCTAATATTTTGTCCACTCCATTAACATACATGAGGGGCGCAAAAATAACCCA